>NW_018252564.1:76628-107427 GCF_001263595.1 Phalaenopsis equestris
ACTCCTCATCTTTGAATCACCCCTATACCACTTTTCTGCATGCTCATAATCAGGATATCAAGGATATGGAGGAAAATGCACTCCTGGGTCACCCCTAATTAGGTTCTCTAGAGATGAGTGGAATTTCTCTTCATAATCACTCTTTCTCCTACTATACCTATTAATATGCTCTGAAAAATGCTTTAAATTCTGAACTTTATTAGCAGTAAAATTAATAAGATCGATCATCCTCTGTAATAACTGAACTTAGGTCTCAGTAGACTCACCTCTAGATGTAGAAGCATGTGAGGTAGATGGTTTAGATGTAGAAGCAGTAGAGGTAGAAGCAGCAGACGTCTCCATTCCATAACTCCTAGAAAATCTTCTTCTCCAGCCAAAAATAGAATGCTCAGAATAAGTCTTCACATTCACCTTAGTGAAGGGATTTAGAGTTAACAACACTTTCTCCCAGCTATCATATTTAACTCCAACCTGCTCACACAAAGAGTTGATGAAGGAAGCAAAACCCATACCTGCAGTAGTAACGACAGTGGATAATTGACGATAGTCTGATAAATCAAAGCTCCTATGTTGATGAGCTTTCCTTCTTGGATATAGTAATTTAACATCCCCTTCTCTTGTCACTTCACTGAGATGATTTGTTGGTAGCAGATGAGCGGATATAAAATAGTGCCACACCTTTGAAGGTGCACTTAACTTTGAAGTTGGGAAGTTGAATCGCCTCTCATTGGTGATCTTCCAGAGTCCTCTTCCAATAGTCAAATAGGAAATAATCTCATCGAGCTTCATCTCATCACTTCAGTCGGAATATAATTTGCATAAAAACATAACTTATCAGGTGGCAGATTAAAAAATAAGTTGATTACCTCCGGTGAAAAAGGTACCAACTTTCTTCAAACCATGAATCTGTTGTCTTCAGCCTTAGAAAGGTTTGCATAGAACTCCCTAACAACAGAAATATTCACCACAACAGAGAAACAATAGAACCATTCTCACTATCGGCGAACGATCAAATTCTCTACGTCTCCAACTGGATTCCTAAAACGCCGCTCTTGAATCAGTATTTGTGATTGCAACGCATCACTGTATCAATCTTTAGCCTTCAAACTAACAAATTTACTCGAATCAAAAAGGCTCTATACTTTGGTCTACTTTGGTCCTGTTCATTCTTGGTGCCATTCTAAAAATTTTACAAATTCCAAAAATAACTTCAAAAGTTAAATCTAAATTACTAAACTAAACTTCCAAAATATAAACTACACTTCCCATGCAATTTCCATAGATTTCCTTTTCTCGTTTTTCACCATGAATAGTGAATTTTCGAATTTCTCTAAATGTGCTCAAAATACATAGTGAAAATTCAAAATTTTGGCATAGTAGTAAAGCTCTTACCTCAAGGAACTTGGATCTAGCAAATTTCACTTGATTCCACTAAGAAAGCTTCACTTTAGATGTGCCATTGCCCTTAAAAATAGCAAACTTGAGAGGTCAAAGGTGACAGTGGCGTTAAAAATGGTGATTTTTGGGCTAAAATTTCACTTTTAACCATTTGCGAATCGGTTTTCGTGAACCGGAAGTTAAGCATGGGTAAATGGCGCTTAGGCACCTGCCTCTCGAGTTGGCTTGCACTTAGACATGAGATGTGGCGCTTAGGCGCCAGTGCACGATTTTCAAAATTTTTAAATTAAATTAAAATGTACTATTTGCCTAAATAAACTATTCCTTAATGGTCTCATAGCACTTAAATGACTATTTTCAACTTCCTATAAATCCCCTCTCTCTCAAAATTCTCCATAATAACTATTTCAATTGGAGGATAAAAAAAACACAAATTTTCACACAAACAAAGTTATATTAAATCACAAATAAGTACAAATATCTTTAAACACTTAATTCTCACTCCAAATAGTCTTGGATGAGAAAATTTTCCTAAATACAAATACAAAACAATCATTTCACAACTAAACACATATAAGAAGTCATAAATATTAAAAACAAGACTTAAACACTAAACCACTGAAAAAAATAGTTTCTAACACATAAATTCTAACACTAAACTTATTTTCATTCTTCATTCAAAGGAACAAATTCCTGTCTTTCATTAGTCTCTTCAGGAATATAGAGTTGATAAAACAGACGGTGATACTTTATGAACATCGCCTTATCCATTTCCTCTATATAACTTGTGTGGCCAAATTGCATCTTCAATTTCCATCCAATATGCTCTAGATGTTCATGCAAATCAAGTACCTTGGTCTCTAATAAAGCTATAGTATTCTCTATTTTGTTGATCTTTTCTGATATCCCTCCAATATTAACGGCTAAGAAATCGTTATACATCTCTTGTACACTTTGACTAATGAACCTCTTCCTTCTTCTTCGAATCCATCTCCCATGGAGACATTTTCTCTAAATCTCTCTCTTTCTTAGACTTTTGGGCTAAAAATAATCGGGCTAAAAATGATCTGGGGTAAAATTC
The DNA here is from genome assembly GCF_001263595.1 of Phalaenopsis equestris. Classification (NCBI taxonomy): domain Eukaryota; kingdom Viridiplantae; phylum Streptophyta; class Magnoliopsida; order Asparagales; family Orchidaceae; genus Phalaenopsis; species Phalaenopsis equestris. The sequence goes on from NW_018252564.1 coordinate 79,108, forward strand.
CTCCACAAAACCCTTCTATTTATAGGCATAAATCCTTTCAATAATTCTTAGACACATTTAGAAGCTACCTTGGCACGTTTTTACAAAATAATTGGTGGTTAGACCTTCTAGAATAGTAATTTCACACATGTGTTTAAACTGTCACGCTTAAGCGCCGGATCTGGCTCTTAAGTGCTAGTGCACATTTTTGCACTTGTCAACTTAACATCCAAATTCTCATTCTAACATGTCTTAGTCACTAAATAAAGTCTTAAAATTTTTACTAACACATAATAGTTTCAAAAATACTACCCCAATTTTCTTAATCGCACACAAAACAAAAATTGAAATAAAAACACTCTAATAACTATGGGTTGGGAAGTCATCGAGGTTCTCTTAAGGATCGATGACATCCACTAGTTCTTCTTCTTTTAGATTCCATAATAATATTCTAAATTTGAGTCATTCTTCTTTCACACCTATTTTTCCGATTTCATTTAAAAGTCCTATTAATTTGACCTCTTTGAAGACAACATCCCCTAAATTTTATCAAGAGTTTTCTTAGGTAACTTCGGTTATCTAAGATGTAATTAACTATATGGACTTGCTTTTATAGGAAACTTTAACGAACCCAGCTTAATATAAATTTTTTATATTAAATAGGGGAACTGGTTGGATTATAGTTAAAATGGTTTTGTAGACCAAATGGATTTCATATATTTCTTAGTTTATTTGATCGAGCCTCACCCTCAAGTCTTGTGTTTATCTTTGAAGATAAACACATAGCTTGAGGTGTAGTGCTCTTTCATTTGAACAATGAAAGATATGGGATAAGTTTGATTTCATATAAGTTTGATTTCATATTTTGATTTCATATTTTTCTAAACTTAAATATATATGTAAATTAAATGTCTTTCCGAAGCGGGCGACGAGATTTTGATTCCGGTGACCGACAACTTCATAAGGGCAACTCCTCAACCTTTTAGTGCTGACAGCTTCTAGCGACTCTATTGGGGAATAATTTCTCTCTCCATTTAAATTAGGGAATATTATCTTCACATATCAGCAATGTGTCCATGTCTCTTATGGACCAAATTGCCCTTCTTCCATTGACATGCTTCACCCATTTCTTTCTTGGGTAAGTACGCTGAACTCTTTTGAACTTCAGAACCGTCTATTTAACTAACTTTGAACAAAGAGGTTCAGGATCTCATTAGGACTTTTAATCTTCGTGTTAGGTCAGACCCCCAATAAGTGTGTTGGTGGACTAGTGATCCCGACTTTCTATATAAATAGAAGTAAAATACAATGTATGTGATTAATTTCCTTAATAGATATTCTTAATTTGCAATATTCTTAATTTGTAACGGCTGCAAAAAACTTGATCTAAAGCAAAGGCTAGGTAAAATTTTCACTCTGAAGCAAATAAGAATATAGTTATAATATTTCAATATAGAATACTATGCAAGTATATGTATAGTTATCAAGTAATATAGAACTTTTCTGATTAAGTCCTGAATATCTAACCCACGGGAAGGATTAGTTTTAGATGACTAAATACTTAGCAATTTATATTCTTACTCAAACTTAAGATGCTAAACTAGGAATGAAATTTTGATTCATTTTGTAATTTTTGTTTATTTGAAAGTAAAGTAAGCAACTAATTAACTTAACTAAAATACTTGCAAGATGAAGACAATATAAGTAAAATATCTTTTTCCTTATCATGAATCAGTGATAAATATTAAAATTTAGTTGTGAAAGTATGCTAAATGTGTTGTGCCAAATAGGAATAATAATATTTTTTACCCTTAATATAGATGCTATAAAGAACATTAGTTAATCTATATATTGAATGGTCTTGAAGACCGGTTAGGCAGGAAAGATACTAGCTCTCACTCTAGAGTTCCCTCTTCTCCCTCTACCTGAGGACTAACATCTTGTATCAAAACCTAAAATTATAAATCAAACTGGGGGCTTTAGCCTTTCACTCTAAAGTCCTCTAATTCTACAATCTTTAAAGTATATTCCCCTATTTATTTGCACTCAACTCCATGAACTACATTCTCATTCATGAAATCAATGTGTGATTCTAACCATTTCTTGATTGAGACAGTACCATCTCAGATCTTACATGTTCTTACAAAAGATATTAACATCTTATTTGGCCAAATTAAGAAGTAAATGAAGTGCACGATCTTGAATCATCACAGCTCCTTCCAACATTGAAGTCTAATACTTCACACATTTTTTTTATACAGTTAATCACTTATCATTTTAAAGAAAAAAATAAAGAAAACTACTTAAAATTCATGGAGAAAATACAACCACACAAGAGTTTAAAAGTTGAAATAATGCACACAAATAAGAAATCTAAATTATAAGCCAAGTGTAGTCACAAAGATAAACACTTATCTCAAAATATCTCCACCAATTTCTTGAAGTTCCTTTGAATTCTCTTCCTTCTATCATAATACAAACTAACACTAAAAATAAAATAAAATAAAATAAAATAAGGTCGCAGTGGTGGCGGTGTATATGTGAACTTTTAATGGGTGGTTGCTGGCCTCCTCTTCTGGAAAATCTAAGTCTTTTCTTATAAAAATCCAAGGGGTGCATTTGTGTCTCTTCAAAAAGTTGTCTCCATTCAATGAATCTTCTAGAAGTTGTCTCCTCAAGAGCCAATTGAATGAATTTTCGTGTCCATGGGCTACTTCCCACATTTTTATCAAGGTTTGCTTCAAACACCTCTTCAAAAGTCTGTTCGAATCAATATTTCTTCAAATAACTAACTCTGGTGCATCAACATGGGGTACCTAGCGCTTAGGCATGGAGCCTATAGTGTTTAGGCACAGATTTGGGTGCTTAGGCGCCCCAGTTCATTTTGCACATTTCTTCATTTTTGCTCCAAATTTGACCCTTATTCACTCTTTTTAGCATTTTCCATCCATTTGATTGTACCTACAAGAAAAACACACAAATACCTTTCATTAAAATGCAATATCTCAAAAATAAGTATAAAATTATGTACAAAGATACTATATATTTTAGGTGTATCAACTAGCTTCTCCCAGGCGATATGCATTTTAAAGTAGGTCCCACACTGGGTTCTAAACCTTACTTTACTTCACCTTCCCTTTCGATTTTAGTTTGTTATTTTGCAAATTAAATCAAATTGTGTCATGTTGGGCTGACTCTTTAAACTTTCTTTATATAATTAATCAAATTCTCCTATTTTCAAAGTTATTTTTACTAAATTATGATTTTTCACAAACTAAAACTAAAATAAAAGACTTGCTCAATATATAGATCGACCTTTGTTAATTTTTAGTGATCACACTAGAATTACAAGGTATTGGCCAAATAACTAACCCCAGTGCTTTCTTTTTGAAGCTACTACAATGATGTTATCTACGTTAGCTTTCTCATGCAACCTGCCGACGGGTCGCGATGACCGCAACATTGTCCCCACCATATAGTTCGGAGCTGGATTTTATGAACTTGAAGTCGTGCTCAGAAAGGCTCCCTTAATCGTAATGAAAGTTACTGCTTTGGAAGTTTAGGAGCTGTCTACTGAGTTCAACCTTAACTGTCCCCAAGATTTCCCTTCCTACAAGAAGGTAAAAACTACTGCCACCATGGCACCTGCTAAGCCTATTGTTCCCACTTCTAATAAGGGAAAAGAGGTCATGATAGCTGAAGATACAACTGAAGGATTTGCTGTCCCACCATCAGTGATTGAAACTGGATTGAGTTCAAAGAGTACGCCATTAACTCGGTCACAAAGAAGAAACTATAGCCGAAAGATTCAGAAGGCTACTAAAACCCAAATTTCTGAGGAAATGTCTATTGATGAAATTCCTCACAAGGAGGAATTAGAATTTTTGGAGACCTATCCACTTCTGCGAGGAAGTAGGTTCCATGCCTTAATGGACACTAATGGGTACAAAAGTATCTTGAAGATTGCTGCTACTTTACTGTTACCTCATGGGCATGGTGGGGAGAGGAACAAGCACGCTTCTATCACCCGAGTTAGCACAGTATTCCAAAGACTAGCTATCAAAGAGGGTTGTTCAGTCAATGAATTACTTAAACAAGTGGGATGTGTAGTATCCCCTCGTATGAAGGAAGAAATTCTAAGAGATGTCAGATCTGTCAGACGATCCCGAAGATCAATTGAAAATTTTTCTGCTTGCATCCCCGTCAGGTTCCTCCTGGGGAGCAGAGTTGATACTACCGTCATTAACACAGATTCTACTAATGCCACTTCGAGACCTGTAGGCCGTCGACCGTTTACGTCATGTCTGAGTCCAAGAATTCTACCAATTACCAGTTATAAGGATGTTTCTAAAGTTTCGAAGGAAAAGATGAAGAGGTTACCCGATACTATATCTGATCTTCACCATAGGGAGCATACCTCTCTTCAACATGTCAATGCCTCCATTGAGACACCCCGTATCAAGACATATCCGTCAAGGAAAAAGGTATGGGTACTTAAGGTTATCGTGCTAATACGATTTAGTGAGCATATAGGGCAGAAACATGAAATGAAGCAAGGGTCCAAAGTATTCGACATCGTTGCAGCTATTGCTATCAAGTTGGATGAGCAAATGGAGGATGTTCAGCGAAGTCTCCAAAATTTTAAGACGATACAAGAATCAATAATTTAAGAAAAGGTTAAGAAGCTCAAGGTCAAGATTTTTGAGTTAGCCAGAGAACATGGGGTTTCTGTTGATGATGATGATGATGATTTATTTTGACTTTAATGACCTTTAATGACTAACTTGATGAAGACTTCATGGATATTCATGTCATCAAAACTAGAGCTGATGCATTTTCACGTGACACCCAACCTCTCGTTGAAGGGAACATCATAGATAATCTGGTCAGGGTTGTTCTAGCAAGAGATGAGCAAATCATCCAAATAACAAAAAGGATAGAAGAGATGGAAATGGATGCTATAGCTACAGTTCATGAACAATCTCAAGCACAACCATTAGCTTCTCCAGAAATCAATCAGCCAGAGATTGTACATATCACCGATGAAAGGATGGAAGTTGCCTCGGCTAACAGAGATGATCAAACAACACATAGTGCATTTTTGAGCTAGTTGCGGTAATACTGGAGGTAACGAAGCATTGCTTTTCTATCAGTTTGTCAGGATCAGAAATAGCATTTGATTGGTATGCCTAGCTACCCAATAAATTAATGAAGACATTCATCGAATTCAAACAATTGTTTGTAAAGAGGTTTAATGGAACACAACATCATGTTTCTATTGGAGATTTCATAGTAGAAAGGCAAAAGCCTAACGAGACTCTAGTAGATTATAACATGAGATGGAAAAACCTTAGCATGAAATGTGAACCTTAACTACATGAACATCATGCAATTGAGATTCTACTCAAAAGCATCCATGAGCTAGTAGCTTTCATGCTTAAGGGATGCACCATAAAGTCTTTCAAGAAACTACTCAACAAAGCTAGCAATCTTCAAGAAAAAGTTAAATACATGAATTCTCTAGAGAAATTAGAAAAGCCCAAAATAGCTTGAATTTTTAAGAAGAAATCTGGGATAGTAGCAATGGTTGATAAGGGAAAGCAACCAATGAAGATACAAGCTGAAAATTATCGTCAAGGTTACCAGTTTTCATCACAACATGCTCAGCAAGGAACACAACAATATAACCAGTCTAGCTAGCAGTCCCACCAAGGAGGATCATATCAATTGAAAAACAAGAAGAGTTTGACCCTTTTGGAACAAAAGAGCATGGTATAGTCCTTCAAAAATGAAGTTGTACCCAAAATGTTTAGAAGTCTAATAAAGAAGTCTGAGTTCAAATTGCCAGATCCAAGGAAACTTGAGGAAGTTGACAAGAAAGATCAACTCAATTATTGTCATTACCACAAAATGCTTGGGCATACTATAGAGGAATGTTTTGTATTCAAAGACTGACTTGAGAAAAATCTTAAGGAAGGAAATATATCAATCCCGAAAGAATATTTAAAAGAACCTTAAAAATATTCTGTAAATATGAATTAGGCCGAGCTGATCAGTCCGATAGATCTTTATTCAAAGAAAGATGGATGGTGTGTAGTTTGGAGCAAGTCATCTAAGAAGATACTTGATCATATTCAGACCGCTTCAGCTCAGGCAACCATTTATAGTCTACCACCTACTCAGCCCAAGATGAAGATTTTGGCAGAGAAATTGTTGCAACCAGAAGCAAAAGAATCGAGCAACGTAGTGAAGATCGATAGCGCAGGGGCCAGGATAGGGGCTGCCTTTGTTAGATTGGTTTTCTAAAATTCGGGGAAGAAAATCCCCGAACCCCTGACCATGTATGATTATCTTTTAGCCCCACCGGAGTATTATGAAAATAATGATTATGATTTTGACTACGTTTTAAATGTTCTAGTGATAACGTAACTGAATTTACTCAATCTAATTCCGATCTCGTTTCCGAAACTGATTCTCAAATCGTACTTGCGTACGATGAGTCAATTAACAAGAATGAACAAGATATTGACGATACCGGTTACAATAGCTCTAAAAGTGAAGAACCAATCCTTGAGCATCATGGCACACCACTTGTCATAAATTTGCATCTCTCTGATGTAGAAGCAAAAGAAAATTTGCCTACAACATTGCAAGAAGGAGGAGAAGTTACAGAAACAAATTTAGGGAGCAGGAAAATATTACCCTCGAGGACAACTACAATGGATAAAAAAAAAGCAAATTGTAATTCAAGAAGAGTTATATCCACCTCTGCCAGTGAAAGAAACAAATAATGAAGTAAAGATTTGAGGATTATATAAAGTGGATTATAATGTGCTAGCTCATCTTAGGAGGTTACCGACCAAATTAAGCATCTACGATGCTCTGATCCTGTCAAAGGAGATGAGAGAATCTTAGGTTGTAGCCTTGATTGACCCAGAGATTTGCTTAGCTCAGTTGGACAACACATACTTAGATGAAGTTTGTTCATTAAAAAAATAGCCTGGGATAAGTTTCATAGATGAAGACTTGTTGCTTGGTACCGCCGACCACATTCGACAGCTCCACATCTCTGTTAACCTCAACAGATTTGTATTGTCCAGAGTTTTAGTAGATCCTAGAGCATCACTTAACTTAATGAGGCTACGGACATTAACATATTTAGATATTGAGGCTTTAGAGCTTACTGCCGATAAAATAATGTTAAGAGGATTCAACCAAAAGGGAGAAAGAGCCCTTGGATCAATAACATTGCTTATGAAAGTTAGAGAACTAGTAACAACCACAAAATTCCATATCATCACCGCCAAGACCTCTTTCAATGCTTTACTTGGTCAACTGTGGATTCATGAACACAACATGGTTTCGTCTTCCCAACATCAGTGCATCAAATAATACAAGGAAGAATAAGAATATTGTATCAAAGGAGATTTACAACCACTCTCAGTTCATAAAGTTGGCATTCATGAAGATGTTGCCTATTACGTGCCTCCAAAGAAGACTGTATTCTCTCGTAAAGTTTTGAAAAATAAAAGTGAAGATTTAGAAAGATCTCAGGGGCAAAGCCATCAGCTTCGCTTCAGCAATCTTCCACCACTCTCTTGCAACGAGTTAGTGGGGGCTATTTTAGTTCCCACACTCGAGGTCGAGGGCTGGGATGTGGATGGGGAAGAGCCAATATAATTACTTGAAGTACTTAGCTGACTATCAACACTGATGATGAAGAAAGCTCCGAGGAGGAAATGATGATGATAAAACAGATGAAACCATGGTACGAGATATCCTTAAAAGATGTGGAAAAAGATGAATATGAACGGATGTATGATCGAATCAACCACTATGTAAATTTCATGACTCTTACTCCAATTCTCCCTCAAAAGGCTAAGAGTTTAGAGGTCAAGGAAGTCTGTAGTGCTGGTTCAAAGCTGATCAAATTTTATCATGCTTCAACTTCTGCTTATCTTGAAACTCATGTAAATTTGAAAGAAGATTCTAATGAATTAATGGAATTACCTTTTGGTTTCTTTTCTCATTGTGTACAAAAGTTAATTCAACAGGGATATTTGCCAAAATAAATGCCAAAAGATAAGTTAAAAATTTTTGAGAAATTGTGGAATGTTAATAGTTGAACTCCCAATTCGAAAGAGGCTCTCGGATTTGGTACCGTAGGACCAGTCAATGATTCAAATTTTTGCATGGTTGTTACTAGCGGATTTGAAGAGGATTGCCTCGATGTATAGGATGACTCTACAGATAAGTTAATAGAAAATAACCGGCCAGAATTTGAAGAAATTAAATCAACTATTAATGAATTGAAGAAAATTAACCTCGGGACTGAAGAATAACCCTAACCAACCTTTATAAGTTCCTTACTCAACGAGGAAGAATCTATGGAGCTAGTCAAGCTATTATCAGTATTTAAAGATTGCTTCACATGGAGTTATGATGAAATGCCAGGATTATCTCCAGAAATTGCAGTGCAGAAGTTAAGGGTGGACAAAAATATAACCCAGTAAAATAAGCTCCTAGAAGAATGTGCCTTGAGATAGAACAAGTCATTTCTGAAGCGAAGAAATTTGATACATGCTGACATTGTAAAAGAATAATAATAAATTACATGGTTAGCCAATATTGTACCAATTAAGAAAAAAAATGGACAAATCCGTTTATGTGTCGACTTCAGGGATTTAAACAAAACTTGTCCAAGAGATGAATTTTCATTGTTGATACCAGAAATGATGGTAGACATCACTTCGACACATGAGACTTTCTCCTTCATGGATGGATCATCAGGTTATAATCAAATCAAGATGGCTCCAGAGGATGCAACACATACAGCTTTCAGAATGCTGATTGTGATTTTCTGCTACACAGTGATGCCATTCAAGTTAAAAAATGTCAGAACAACATATCAACCTTCAATGATGAAAATCTTTGATGACCTCATTCACAACCAAGTCGAATGCTACGTGGATGATTTGGTCATCAAGAGAAAATAGAAAATAGACCATTTGTATGATTTGAGGATCGTGTTCAAATGATTATGACAATATAATCTCAAGATGAATCCCTTAAAGTGAGCCTTCGACGTCACCTCTAAGAAATTTCTAGGATTCGTTGTCCGTCATCGGGGAATTGAGATTGACTTGGATAAGATTAAAGCTATCTTAGAAATGCCTTCTCCCAAAACCTTGAAACAACTATTTCCATTCCAAGGAAAGTTGACATATCTGAGACGCTTTATTTTTAATCTCTCAGGTAGGTGTTAGCCCTTCTCAGCATTAAATAAAAAGAATGCCAAATTTGTTTGGGAAGAGAAATGCTAGTGGGCCTTTGAGGATGTTAAGTAATATTTAGTGACACCTCTTATTTTGGCAGCCCCTATCCCAGGAAAACTGTTGATACTTTATACTACGACTTTAGTTGACTCCCTTGGAGCCCTATTAGCTTAAGCCAATGACAAGGGTAAGGAAAATGCACTATACTACTTGAGTCACCATCTAATACCATTGAGATAAAGTATCCACTATTTTAGAAGCAATGTCTAGCTTTATTTTTGCTGCCCAAAAGCTTAGGAATTACATGCTTTCTCACAAAATTACCCTTATTTTGAATTTATTGCAATATTTGATGACCCGACCAACACTTTCCATACGTCTAGCAAGATGGTCAATGATTTTATTGCAAGCCAATATAACTTTTGTTCCCCTCTACGCTATCAAGGGACATATCTTAGCAGATTTTCTCATAGCACAACCACTTCCAACTGAGTCCCCTCTTTAAGATGAGTTACCGAATGAAAAAAAATATTAAAAATGGAATTCTATAGTGCGCAACACTGGGAGATGTACTTTGATGGAGCTTCATCATCTAAAAAAGGTAGAGGATCAGGAACAGTTATACCGGGCAAAGAAGGAATTTGTTTGATTTTCATCATGCTAGACAATGGTATGTTGAGATTCTCCTACCACCTGACAGAGTCATGCACCAACAATGAAGCAAAATATAAAGCACTAATCATTGGGTTGGAATTGACAATCTTGATGGATATAAAGGCTATTTTCATTTATGGAGATTGACAACTCGTCATTCAACAAATCGCTCAATAATACAAGATTTTGAAGCCAAGATTAGCAGAATACCACAGGTATGTGTGAAACTGCTTGAACAAATTCCTAGTGTGACCCTGTATCGGATTCCTTGAGGAGATAAAGCCCATGTCAATGCTTTAGAAAAACATGCCAAAGAATTGGTGTGTACCCCAGAAGATTCCATTGATATTACAGTACAAGGAAGACAATTTTTGTGTCCAATCGACCTTGAAAATCTACATAAGCTCAAAGCAGGAGAAGGGATGATGATTGCAGTTGCTGACATCAACGAAGATTCTCACAAGACATTAATAGAATATTTACAGACTGGAAAATTATCAGAGGATAAGTTTGAGGCATATCACATCACAAGAAGAGCTATATCATATGCTATAGTGGGTGATGTACTCTATAGAAGATCATTCGATCAGATTTGGCTGTGATGTCTGAGTAGAGTAGAAGCACAAAATAAATTCAAAGAAGTGCACGCTGGATTGTGTGGTGCTCACCAATCAAGGCCGAAAATGAAAATGAAGATCAAAAGACTTAGATATTATTGTCTAGAGATGATGTCTGATTGCATGGATACAACCAAAAAGTGTCACCTTTGCCAAGTGCATAGGGTGGTCTAACATTAACCTGCTAATAAGCTACACCCAACTTTTGCCTCGTGCCCATTCGAGTGCTAGGGAACAGATATAATATGTCCAATAGACCCTCTATCCTCTAAGGGACACAAATTCACTCTTATCAGTAAGAACTATGTCTCCAAGTGGGCAGAGACAGTGCCGTTATGAGAGGTTACAAGACAACACGCCCTTAAAGTCAAATCATCTACCATTTTGGAGTTCCACGCAAGGTGATTTCTAATAATAGGACAGCCTTCAAGAGCAAAAAGATTAACAACTTCATCAAATTACATGAGATAGACTGGAGATATTCAATGACTTTCTATACCAGAGTAAATAGACTGGACGAAGCCTTCAACAAGATGCTCGTGCATATTTTAAAGAGGACAATGGAGGAAAACAAAAGAGATTGGCGTAATAAACTTTTAGAAGCTTTGCGGGCCTACCGGGCGACGTTCAAAACTCCTACTCAATGTACACCTTACACATTTGTGAACGAGTCAGAGGCCGTACTGCCGTTGGAGGTTCAGACACCGTCTCTCAGAGTCTCCATCTCTAACTAAATCATGACCGATGAATATGCAAAACGCAAACTTGAAGAATTAGAAAGTCTCGAGGGAATGCGACTAGAAGCATAACAGAATTTGGAACTTTACCAAGCAAGGATGATACAAACTCATGACAAATTGGTCCACCCGAGGACATTCAAAGTGGGTGACCTTGTTCTTGTTCTCAAAATAGGTGTAAAATTTGAACCAATTTGGGAGAGAACATTTGTCGTGGAAAAAGTCTATTCAAGAAGAGCCTACCAGCTAGTGGATTTGTGAGGCAAAAGACCTATGCTGCTAATCAATGGACGATATTTGAAGACATACTATACAACTTGATGCTTCTTGAAATCGCCTTTTTGAGGCTTTGATTGTTTTGGGGTTATTTATTTATTTATCCATTAAAACGAAACATTTTAAAACTCTTCGTCCAGAATTTTGTAATAAAATTAGCCTCACAAATATGATATATTTTGAAGTTGCATACTTCAATTTTCTCCTTTCTGCTTTTAATTTTGATATTATACTAAATTAAATTAAATATAAAAAAAATAAATAAATAAGATAATCTTTGTACCCGTGTAAAAAAAAATTTTGTCTAATAAATATTTTGTTTTGTTCTTGTTCCTGCTAAATTTCAGTGCACTGATGTTTTTTCTGTCGTGTGCAGAAAAATTGTTAGGACAAAAGTTGATTTTTTGCTTTCAAGGATGGCTGAAATCTCACACTTAGTGAAGAAAGGGCACCTTAGGGTGGCATCTTAGACTTTGACTTGGACTTTGATCAAGTCGATGTGAACTATGAGGGTCCCCTGATGGATATAGTCAGATGTCGAGAGAAAGAAGGGCTGCCATCGCTGTTAAAGATCAGCACTAATGAGGATTCCTCATTAAAAAGGAAGAAAGTGATAACACAACCAAATCCGATGGAAGAAACTAGTCGCCTGCCATTTATGATAACTTTGCTAATAGGACATATAGTCCATGCTGATGATGAGAGATCGTCAGATGCACCATTAAGAAGAACTCAATGCAGAAACGCCAATAGCCGAAAACACAAAGCTTTTCAACGTGAAGAAAAAAGACACCTGAAAGAGGCAAAAAATTTGCTGACCCAATTCCTGAGGGAAAATCTACGACCATTGCATGAGAGAGACTTACTCATGTTTTTCTACCAAAGAGGTCGAGTCTGAGTTTGCTACAGAGCCGACATTATCAACCATTACAGATGAAGTTTGTGTTGGGTGCCAGACATGCAACATAGAGATCCCCAAATAGATATCAGACACATGAGCATTTGTAGATTGCTCTGAATGTAATGTCCTCTATTTAGAGCGTTACAACACTCTGGAGGTGTACACATCTAATGACAGTGGATTTCAGACTATCAACCACTCAGTTGAAAAATCATACATCCTATTGGATACAAAGACAACACAAACAGGGATTCCTATAGATATTGAAATGAGGGAGTGGCCCCGACAGTCGCAGATGATTACGATGGAATAATTTGATAAGATGAAAAAACTAAAGAAAAGAGAATTTGAATTCTACGAAGAAGTTTATGGAAAATTTGTCAATATACTGGAAGGTCTAGAACTGTAGACCAACGGCTTTTCTAAAAGTAAGTAAAGAAGCATTCTAGACCACGTTTTAACTTGAGAGATAGACGTCGAGCCGGTATTCCAATGGAAAGAATGTATTCAAAACCATGAAAGTGGATGCGTGGAAAAAGCAGGTTAACCATTCAATGTGGTTGTGGCTACAATTTTACCAAGGATAGGCAAGGGAACCCCTTGGGGATCTTAAGAAATGATGAGGTGGATCCATTGCCTCCCACAATAAAGTGGATGATAAAAAGAATGGTCAGATGAAGTGTGCTACCAGCGAACTGCATTCCAAAAGTTGTATCATCAACATTAATAAAGAGGGAGACTGTATTCCCCCAAATATAGATCACCGTAATTTTGTCAGACTTTTCTACACGGCCTCATTCATGAGTAAAAGTAACATTTTGTTTGTAAAAGAAATCAACGTTGTCAGACTCGGTGAGTTCAGAGGATCAGTTGCAATTCCACTGCCAGTGAGCTTGGTACTAATTTTGAAAGAAAATGAAGCTGATCTTATAAAACACTGCATTCCTAGAGAGCCATGGAGCAAAGTTTCCATTACACTCAGAAGGATGGATGACAATATGATGTCGTACGGATTCCGATCGGATCCAGAATTGGAGGAGCTACAACCATACGAGCTATGAGATGATTGTACCTCTAAGTACACACAAAAGAAACTCTTATTATGGAGCGTGGCTTAGTAGTTCAGCTTGATTAGGAGCTCATCCCTAAGAGGACAGATAGACTGTTTTTGTCAACTTTTGTACTGCGTCAAAGCAGCATATATGATATTTACTCAGCACATGATGTTTCAGATGTATTCAACATGATTGTCTCTTTTAATGCTTTCAACATGTATTCAGTCTGTAACACATGTTTGAAACAGATTAATGAAATTTTTTTCAGACTTCAACATATTTGTTAGATTGCCTTTCTTGCAATGGATAAAAACCTCCGGAACCATACATTGGTTCTGAATTATGATGAACAAAGAACAAAAAAAATGATAATAACAAAATTTGAATAAAATATCCTTTGAAAAAAATCAACCAATGAAAATTAAGTTTTGAAAACATATTTTGATAATTCAATTTAATAAAAACAATAAGAAAAGAAAATGATAAATTTGCTGAGTTTGTTTCTCTCAAGTTCATGGTTTCTTACTCTTTGCTTGCACAACACGACTATCTTAGTCTGCACCAATTTCCTCACATCCCCATGGAGTTTCAAACTCTGCACAAAGTCTTACCAATTTTCCTCAATAATGTTAATTTTCACATGACACATATCTATGAGTTCAACACCACAATTTCTCTACACTATTCTTATGTTGTTCTCGGGGTCAGTATCGAGATTCCAATTTTTTTTCTTGCTACCCCTTGGGTTGGATGTGAGTCCAAGCGCTTTCCTCCCCAAAGTAGCAGATGTTTTTCTTGACATCATTTGGGTTGGATGTGAGTCATTGAGCTTTCTTTCCTAATGTGACAAAAATCTTCGAGATAAGTATGAGACCACCTTAAATGGAGTAAGGCTTTTGATTCTCTACCCTAATATTTGAGATAGGTATGAGACCAGCTTAAATGGAGTAAGGCATCCTATTCTCTTCCTTTGAGATTGGTATGAGACCACCTTAAATGGTGTGAGGCATTCGATTCTCCACCCAAATCTTCAAGATATGTTAAGACCACCTTAAATGGAGTAAGGCATCCTATTCTCATCCTTTGAGATTGGTATGAGACCACCTTAAGTGGATTAAGGCATCCGATTCTCTACCCAAATCTTTGAGATAGGTGTAAGACCACCTTAAATGGAGTAAAACATCATATTCTCATCCTTTGAGATTGGTATGATACCACCTTAAAAGGAGTAAGGCATCCAATTCTCTACCCAAATCTTCGAGATAGGTATGAGACCACCTTAAATAAAGTAAGAAATCATATTCTCATCCCTTGAGATAGGTATGAGACCACCTTAAGTGGAGTAAGACATCATATTCTCTACTCAAATCTTTGAGATAGGTATGAGACTACCTTAAATGGAGTAAGACATCCTATTCTCATCTTTTGAGATCGGTATGAGCTCACCTTAAATGGAGTAAGGCATCCAATTCTTTATCCAAATCTTGAAGATAGGTATGAGACCTCCTTACATGGAGTAAGGCATCATATTCTCATCCTTCGAGATTGGTATGAGATCACCTTAAGTGGAGTAAGGCATCTGATGCTCTACCCAAATCTTTGAGATAGGTGTGAGACCACCTTAAATGGAGTAAGGCATCATATTCTCATCTTTTGAGATTGGTATGAGACCACCTTATGAGACCACCTATGAGACCACCTTAAATAGAGTAAGGCATCCAATTCTCTACTCATATCTTTGAGATAGTTATGAGACCACCTTAAAAGGAGGAAGACATCCTACTCTCATCTTATGAGATCTATATGACACAAACTTAAGTGTAGTAAGGCATCTGATTCTCTACCCAAATCCTTGGAGATAGGTATGAGGCCACCTTAAATCAAGTAAGACATCATATTCTCATCTTTTAAGATCGGTATGAGACTACCTTAAATGGAGTAAGGCTTCTGATTCTCTTTTTGGGATTGATAACTAAATTTTAAATCCCTTTTCAAAGTTAGTACCTAAATTTTGATTCCCATATTCCACAACTATTGAAATTAAAATCCAAGTTTTCCAACCATCAAATTGAAATTCAATCTTCATCGTGACCATCGTGGTCTTTTTCGGAATTCCTTTCCTTTTAATCCCCAGCGAGAGTTTTGAATACTCAGTTTTGATCGAATATTCACTTGCTAATTCCCTAGTGGAAACAATTCTCACTCAATTCTATACTTTGTTCTAGGTCTGTTGACTTAGAGGAAGTTCGTATTGGTTTTGTTGATCTCGTCGGTCAATACCAATACGTGCGGCGTGCTTTCTTGACACACCCCACCTATTGGGTGTCCATTTGTTGACCTCATATTTGGTTGTCTAGTTTCCTCCTTAGTAGCCTAGGGTCTAGCCATAAGACTTTTCTGTTGACTAGAGGAATAAAAAAGAAACCCTCACCATTAGACATTCTAAACTCTTCTTTGCTCAACTTGAAGTTCCTCATATTTGTCCTAATCTCTAGCACTTAGTAGGTGAGATCAATATGGGGGAGCTCAAGGGGTATCCATATAAGAATGCTTGACCTTAGGGTTGACTCTGGGTATTGGTCTAGAGCTAGTTCACTCACTTACACTCACATTCACTCACAACCCTAAACCCAAACTTCTTAACTTTGATCCCTTGATCTCCCTTGATCTTTTTGAGAGACTCATGTAGATGGCCCCTTAGACCCACTAGCCTTAGGATAAGGTTTAGCAAAGACCAGTACATGAAGGATCCAAAGTAACGGATTTCATTGGTCCATGATTCAAATAGGGTGGTTGGCTCCTCAATTTCACCAAACTACAAAATTTAGCCTTTTGCCCCCAAATCTACCGAATTTACCAAAACACCGCCAAAATCCCAAATTTGACCAAAATTTCCAAACTACCCAAAATACCCAAATTTGTCCAAAAGATCTTCTCAAACCATTTGAAACTACCCAAATTGCCCAAAACTTCCCAAAATTTTCAAAATTATTCAAAATTACCAAAATCAAAATTACCAAAACACCCCTCATTTTGCCAAAATTACAAAAATACCCTTAGTGGCCCATACTTTCCCAAAGCCCTCAAAATCATTTCAAATATCTCCAAAACCAATTTGGACCCTTCAATTAAACCCAATTTGACCTTTTTGATCAAAACCCCCAAATGACCCCTAAATGCCCAATTTCTTCAAATTCACCCCAAATGTCCCTTAATTTCATCCCAATTTTCCCCAATTTCAATTGTAAACTCAAATTCATCATGCTTATGATCTTTTTAAATGAAAATCAAGCTTAATTAACCCATGCTTTGAGCTCAATTTTTATCAAAATCAAAACCCCCCAATTTTGACCCTATGATCCAATCTCACCCAATTAAAACCCATAGCCCACTAAATTGCCTCAATTTGGATCCAAAAATCTTCTTAAAAACTCCACAAAACAAGTTGAACACTCAATTGACTTTGGTCAAGCTTTAATTTCACTCAATTTTAAGCCAAATTCAAACTTCCCAAAATTTTCCCAAATTGACCAAATGCCCAAAATCCCTCAAATTGAACCTCTACTTCAATTCAAAATTACTCTAAATCTTTTATAAACCCTTCATGACAATCACCCAAACTAAATTGATCAATCAATTGGGCTCAATGTCATGGCTAGCCTAGCCCAAACCCAACCTCAGGACAATTTGAACCCATGCACCAAAATTGACTTAGCCATGCCAAATGAATCAATCCAAGATTTCTACAGCCACCAAGTACACCCTAGTGACTAGCCTAAACTTGCCTAAGCTAGCCAATGTGGGCTATGGACCAATGGTTCCCTAAATTAAGGGATTTTATCCCTTTTTTGGGTCAAAGCCAAAATATTTCCACCATCATGCCAAACCATTAGTGGTTAATCATAATTAAACCTCCCCTGGCTCACTTGATTGACTGACCACCTCCTCTGCTCTGGCTAGCCATACTAATTGTAGGAAAACCCCAAAAGTGTGAGCCACCACACCTAATTTAAACCCAATTCCACCCATGGTGGCCAGCTCATCCCAAATGTCTTTTAGAGCTCATTAGCCCTACACCCGAGCAGCCTTTTGCACCTGAATTGAAGCCTTGAGCTCCACTCTAAGCCATTCTATTTAAACCACTCCTCCATGGACAAAGAGGAGAGCAATCCAATTTCTTGGGGAAACTCTGCCCAATTTCTCTCAGACACTCTCCAAGAGCTCTTAAGGTCATTGCAACTATTTTCCCCCTTTGGTTTCCACTTTGAGAGCTCAATTTTGAGTTCAAAATTTGCCCTAAAACCAAGGTAGATCTCCCCACACTTCCACAGCCTACCAAACTTCAATTAAATGTACACACACCATCCCCACAATGAGAGGAGTTGATTCCCCATAGAAACCCCATCATAGAGCGCCCTAGCATAGACTTTGACCAACACCTGAAATCGGGCTTGGTAAAAAATATACCTAAATAATTCACGAGGGCCTGAGACTTCATCTAGAGGCTTCCTAGATCGAACTCATTTTGAGTCTCCATGCGTAATGGCTTGATTTCACGCTTGATCAACCATAAAGATATGTTCGTATTGAGTAGATGAAGGTTTAGAAACAAACCTCATGCAATTTGGTTGATTCTAGCTTGAGATCTTAGAGCTTTAGTGTGAACTGTTCTCAGGTTAGATCAGTTGGAGATGATGCCTAAGAGCCGTCTGATCACACATTTATTCAACAGACGGATGAGATCAAGCCGGATGAGTGGATGGAGCAAAAGGGTGGGCTGACAAAGCTGCTACGTGGCTGACAGCTTCTAATGGCAGAGTACCGCGTGGGGACTTCGGAGCAGACGAGGTTAAGGTGGCACCGCATGGATAAGTAGATAAATATGAGAATTTTTTATTTATTTTAATGCGTGATCTTTAAAAAATCATAAATTTTTGTAGAAAACTCATAAAAAAAAAAGAAAAATACACCCTTGCTCAATGAACAGAGGAAAATAATGTGGAATAAAAATAAAAATTATTTATTGATTCACTCATTTTTAATGAATTAAATACTCTCTGGAGTATTTTAATTCATTATGATCAAGCATTGTTTACTATGGCTTGAAATTTTTAGGGTTTACTCCTTATGCCAGAGGGGATGTTCTCTAATTTTTCCAAGGTCAGAGAGCATCTCTGTGCTTCTAAGCCTAATTTTTAAGCTATGATGGCTATTTTGGCTTATTTTAATTATATAAATTAAAATATCATTTGGAAAATTATGGGAATAATTTTAATAGGTTTCTTATGGTAAGGGAAGCTTAGGAAAAATATCACGTTGGCTTGAATAATTTTGTAAATTCATATATTTTCCAAGATGTATATATCTTGCTTTAATTTGTGTAAATCAAATACTAATAAAAAAATTATCAAAAACAATTCCACATTGTGTATAAAAATCATTTATCCCATGTAAAAAATTTAAAAATTATTTTACTAAGTTTGAGCACTAAAGTTATTTTTTTAAGAAACCTTATACCCTTGTACAAACATAATTACAACAAATTAAATACAATTGGAAAAATTATGAAAAGTGGTTTTCTGAGTTCCTTGTGATCAAAGCAGTTAGGAAAAATAAAAGTTATTTTTGATAAAATAATTGATTTTTGAGCTATATTTCAAATTAAAAACAATTAGAAATAAATAAAAATTTCAAAAATACAAAATATTTCAAAATGTGTTTAATTATTTCTTGACCACTTGAAACTCATTAGGATATTTTTCCTAGTTTTTCTAAGTTAAAAATAAATTTTTAAAGGCTTAAAAATGAATTTTCCACATTTTCCCATTAAAATAATTATATTAAAAAAATTAAAAATCACAAAAATACAAAATTTGATCCTCTAAGTTTTCTAAGCTTAGAGAAGTTTAATAAAATATTAAAAATAAATTTTTTAATTAAAAAATTATTTTCCATTTAATCAAATTATTGAAATCTCTTAATAATTAAATAATAATAAAAAAATTTAATTAAAAAAAAATCATGGGGTTTTGTCTAGGTGTTTCTCAGACCTAAGGGGACATTTATTAGTTTTCTCATGAATAAAACTTTTTTAGACAGTTAAGTAAAATCAACTTTGAAAATACTACCTTTTAAATTTAAATAATTATTTAAATTAAATCAAATTTTGAAAATCCATATTTTCTCCTCTAATGTTTCAATTAACCCATGGATAAGGTTATATAAAAATTTCACTAATTTCTCAAAGTCATTTGAATTTTGATTAATAAGTTATGAGGTGAAGAGCCCCAAAGGCAAAAGAGTAGCTTTAGATTTTAGTGCCTTAATCAAAATTTAGGATTAATTAAAGAAAAAACTTGATCCTACTAAACATGTCCGGATGATTGAAATACAATGGGATTAAAAGATAGAAACTCACCTGTCACCTTCTCCATAATATGAACAAAATTATAATTTCCTTGATTATTATTACTTGGAAGTCAATCAAAGTTAAATGATTCTCAAGTGATGGGTTTGAGTTAGGGAGATAACATTCCATTAATTTTAAGCCCATGATCGAAGATAATGTGATCTTTCAATTAGAATTCATGGCATTTAAAACAAAATTTTTTTAATTACCATTTCACTTATTATAATTGTTCAGGGCTTGGTGGTGACCTAGGCTTGACATTTAAACTTATTTGATCATTTTTAGAAGATAACATGATTGATGATTAACACCTCTTTATAAGCCCAATTTTAACTTTGGAAACTAAAATCTTTGTTTACTTAAATTTGCCTTAGGGGCACCCACCCACATAACTCATAAATGAAATATTGATTGATTAACTGAGTATCCTAGCCTTAGGATAAATAAAACATCAAGTTTCCTCGAGCAATGGGATAACTTTAGGTTAACCTTGGATGACTAATAGAACAATATAATAAGTTCAAAACAAACTTGAAAGACTTTAAGAAATCTTTAAAGTGGTTCAGGGTCATTCCACGAGCACTTTAAAATCTCTTGAATATTTTGAAGGACAAATTGAACTTGTTATATTTGGTTCTAAAATCATCCACTAAGATCTTGCAAGACTTAACAAAGTCATAACTTGGGGTTTGGTAGCTATACCTTCATCTACTATTGCAATTTAAATTCCATGCAAAATTTTATACATATTGTCAAAGCTAACCTTTCAGGTGGAGGAACGAGAAGAATCGACAAATACACTTTTAAGTTACTACATTTACTTTTTTGTACCTCTTGTTTCTTGCTTGCATGTTAAACAATGATGTCACCCTGCATGTTAAAACCAAAACAAAAAATTAAACCAGATAACATTCACTACCACAACATTCAAAATATAAGACAACTCAAAATTTAATCACAAATAAAATAAAAAAAATTGCAACTAAATTAAAATTGCAACTAAATTAAAACTAAAACATCTTTATCAGATGATCGGGAATCGCTCAGGGAGGTAACCTACGGTTGCTAACGAGATTTCCCACGGTCTAAATGAAAGTACAAAACTCATTAAGTTGAGTGTAGTAAATTTATTTGGACTAAGTGAATTTAAAACAAAATAGTGGTACCAGAATGAGGGAATCGTAGGATCCTAACCGATGTCGCTCTAATCAACTTTAATATTGCCCATAATATTTAAATAACTATAACCCTAAGAAACAATTGACTTGACATCAGAACTTAAAAGACTAGAAAACTTGACCTCTGAACCTGATGCTTCTCTCAATCTTTACGACTTGACACTTCTAAACTTAAATTCTCCACGACGAGGAGCTTGAAGCTAACATTGTGGGCAGCATGACCATCTTCAATAGCAAGACATGTCTACATCAGCTAAACCATTCTTTAGAATTAACCAACAAGCCGTAGGACTTCGGATTGTCTGCCTGGTGCGACATAAATCCTAAAATTCTCTTTAAACTTTTGTATAGCCCTAACCTATTTTAGGATTCCAAGATTTTCGTCCTTCACGACATAAATCCTCAATCTTCCAAGTTATTTGTGTGATCATCTCACATGAATGCGAACCTTAATTTATAAAATTTGTAGGATGAAACATTTAAATATTTCTCCTTTAAATTAAAACCAAACCATAGGATAGATTGGGAAGTCACCGAGGTTTCGAGGTTCTCCTGAGGTTCTCCTCAGGATCCGTGACATCCCTTAGTTCTTCTTCCTTTGGATTCCACAATAATGTTCCAAATTTTAGTTATTCTTCTTTCACACCTCTTCGTCCGATCTCTTTGAAAAGTCTTATTCATTTGAACTCTTTGAAGACAACATCCCCTGATTTTTATTGAGAGTTTTCTCAGGTAACTTCGGTTATCTAAGATGTAATTAACTATAAGGGCTTACTTTTATAGGAAACTTTAATAAACACAGCATAATAAAAATCCTATTTAAATTTTCATATTAAATAGAAGAACTTTTCGGCTTATAATAAAAATGGTTTCGCAGACCAAACGAATGTCACATATTTCTTAGTTTATTTGATTGAGCCGCACCCTCAAGTCTTGTTTTTATCTTTCGAGATAAATACATAACTTGAAGTGTAGTGCTCTTTCATTTGAACTATGAAAGATATGGGATCAGTTTGATTTAATATTTTTCTAAACTTAAATATATATATATGTAAGTTAAATGCTTTTTTGAGGAGGGCGACGGGATTTTGATTCTAGTGATTGATAGCTTCCAACGAGTAACTCAACTTTTTAGTGCTAACAATGCAACGAATCTCTTTAGCGTAGAGATAGTCAATTGGACAGACACATAAATAACATACTTGATGGGTGTTAGGGTGGCAGTGATCTTCGCCTTCTTGTAAGAGGAAAGTCTTGGGGGTAGTTCAGGTAGAATCCGACAAACGGTTCTTGGATTTCCAGGGTGACGAATTTCATGACGACTAATGGGGCAATGCCAAGAATGACCTCAAGCTCTTCAAATCTAGCTTCAAACTTGATTGTAGGGGCGACGTTGGCCTCTTGGCCGGTGAGCAAGTTGAAAGAAAAGGTCAAAGTTTGGAATGCCATCATAGCAGCTTCAAAGAAAAGTTCCACGGGTTATTATAGACCAATATCTCGTAACTCAAGTGTAAGAACTAAAAATTAACAGAGGTCATCCTGTAGACTGGGCACACTCTTTTTTTAATATTATTAATATTATTATTTTATTTTTACTTAGTTTTGTTTGTATTTAATTTTCATTGAATTTCGACATGTATTTTCAAGTTTGTAATTATAACTTTGGAGACTTTCTAAATTAAATTTCAAGATTTAAGCAAGAGTTAAGAGACGCGAAGACTTGACTCAATTTACAAAAATCAAACCAGAGCTTAAAAAGTACGAGGAAACGGGTGAAGATCAAAACTGAGTGCGGGACCAACTTCATAATGCACTTTGTTCAGGTCTCACACAAAAAGAGGAAAATCCTAAAGGTTTTCGAACCCCTCTATTTTAGGATGATTAAACAAATGGTCTTGGAATTAAAAGAGAGTTGATCGTACTTCCCCAAGAAAGAAATGACATGAGGGACATGGACACACTATTGATGTATGAAGGTAAGATTTAATGATCTTAGTGGAGAGAGAAACTAGTCCCTATCGGAGTCGCCAGAAACCTTCAGTCGCCTTTTCGTCGTTGAAAATAGGTGTTTGATTTAATGTACTGTATTAAATTTTGGAAAGTAATATTTTAATTTTGAAAATACGAGACCGAACCGATCTCATATATACAATAGTTACAATAGTTTAAATACAATAGTTTAAATGATCGAGCACAACACTACAAGCAATGCATCAATCTCAAAGAATAGATACACTACTTGCTGGCTTGATTAAATAAACTAAAAAAATGTATGAGATCCATTTTAGTCTATGAAAACCTTTTATGTTGACCGAAAAGTTAACCTATCTAATATGGAAGATTAGATAAGGTTTATATTAAACTATGTTATTAAAGTTTCCTATATGGGCAAGCCCCTAAAGTTAATTACATCTTATATGATCAAAGTCACTTAAGAAAACTCTCGACTTAGGTTAGAAAATAACACCTTCTTTAGTTTTAAAAGGTTTGGATATTCTAGGTCTAACAAAGGCCTGTCAAATTGGAGAAGATCAAATTTGGAACATTTAGTTGGAATCCAAAAGAAGAAAGTTTAGGGGATGTCACGAATCCTGACGAGAACCTTGGTGAGTTCCCAAGCTATTGATATCAAAATTATAGATGTGTAAAGTTAATAAAGTTGATTCCGCTTTGCAGCGACATCAAAAACTTGATTTGTTATTTATGAATAAGAAATTGAAGCAATTTATGTTTGGATTCTATGTAAGTATACGTATCATTATCAAGTAATACAGGACTTCCTGATTAAGCCCCAAATATCGATCCCACGACAAAGGACTAAATTGATAATAGAAATTTAAATTAGGAAATTCACAATGTAAAAAAAATCTACTACACTAAACTTCAAATGTTTAGGATGCTAACATAACTAAATTACTAACTACAAGCGAAATTGTAAAGTAAAGCTAAGCAATAACTACCAAAATATATTTTAGTGAAGTAGTAATCAAATATGAGAAAACATCTTTCCTACTATAATGAGTTTTTGGTTAAATAAGAGAGATAAATTACTTTAATTTGTCTTGTACCAAATAGGAGCAATTCTAATTCTCTACCCTCAGTAAAGTGTTATAGAGAATCGTTGGCTAATCTCAGGTTTAGTCTCTAAATCTGTGGTTCGGCTGGGAGGATACTGACTCTCACTCCAAAGCTCTCACTTCCCTTCCCCTAAAGCTTAACTCTTGCTTTAGTTCTTAAACACAAAGACCAAATTGGGGATTTTAGTCTGTCACCCTAGAATCTCAAATTCTTTGCTTAATAATATATATTTCACTATTTATTTGCACCTAATTCCATTAACGAAACACTCCTTCATGGAATCGAATGTGATTCTCATTTTGTTGTGAAACTCATACTCCATTACCTGGATAATATGATTCACAACTGATGTTAACAGTTCATTTGGCCAAATCAAAAAGTAAATTAAGAACGGAGTGAAAAAATCATCACAATTTATTTTATATTTTAAAATTGGCACATCCAAATTATCTCTTCATTTCACCATATCTCAGAGTAGGGAGAAAGACATAAAACTACTTAGACCTCATGAGAAAGTTACGACAAAATATGATTTCTTAAATAAAAGAAAGTTTATTCAACAATAATAAATAAACACCACTTTTATTTAACTTTTTCTAGAAGTAAATCTCTTGTAGCTCCTCTTGTACTCTTTTTCTCTTTACATGACTCTTGATTCTCTCTTCAAAGATGTAAGAAAGAAGAAATCTCTCCTTTTCTCTTTTCTAACAACTCTTAGGAGAAATCACACTTAGACTCACCACACTACATAATGCACACAATGGAATACTAAAGGAAACTCAATGACACACTGGAGGACTCCTTTTCTTCATTAATTTCCTCTCTAAATAGAGCAAAATGTCGGTTTTCCAAGAGGTGTATCAAACAACTCTTCAAAAAGGGTCCAAATTCATCAAATCTTCTTGATTTTTTCCCTGCACTGACTTCAGTGTTGTCGGCGGCCACAATGGCTTCGTCGACATCCATGGCCCGAATTAAATTTGTGCTCTCTATCAAATGGCATCTTTGGCATCCATGCTGGCGCCATCGGTGCTGAGTATTTCTCTCCAAAATGCTATTTTGACTTTAATTTTCATCATTTTTGCTTCCTTTTGCTCCAAGTGCTAAAAATCATCAATCTGCAATAAAACATGAAAATTAACTTCCTTTAAAGTTCAATATAACTAAAAATGAGTATAAAATATAGGTCTAAAAATGCATATATTTTTGGTGCATCAAAATCCCCTAAACTTAATTGTTACATGTCCTCAAGTAACTCCTTTACTACATAAAAATATGACTTATGATAAGTAGTTTAACTGTTAGATTTCTATATTTTGGTCTACTAAATATCATAATATAACTTAAGAAAAATTAAAATAACTCAAATTAATACTAAAGGTATAAGAATATCTAGTAGTTAAGTCTAAGATTTCTGATTTTCTATTCTTTTCAATGAAAACTTGCAAATTGTCATATTAAAGTCAATTAGAGGATCCATATGAAAAATAACTTCATGAAAACTTTGCTAATAAATATGCTAATACTTAAAGACAAGTTTATAGAATATAGTTAAGCCTTCTTCTTTAAGTTAATTTAAGTGAAGCCAATTTTTTATTAGGCATCTCCTCAAGCTTCTCCTCTCATATTTTTCTTTTATTTTCTTTTTTTCTCTTTTTTTAATATGAGGATTATTATATATGGATAGCCTTTAATAATTTTGAACTTTTCTAACCTCTTCTTAAAGTTAAGTTAAAAATTTTTCACAGTCCTTCACTTTATAAATTCATATTAGCTTTGAAGATTTTTTTTAATGTTTCAATCTTTTTTTTATGAAACTTTAAGATTCTCAATACTTCAAAAATACAAATTCCTTTACTTAAAATGGAAATACCATAGGCTTGTTCTTTCATATCAAACACCTTAATCTCTAGAATTAACCAATATCATTGAAAATTTTTACTTAAGCTCACTATATATTTAGAAACGTAAATATAGTTATCTAAAGTTAGGCTATACTACCAAAGGTCATGTTAAGAAAATAATTAAATCTAGCTAATTAAGGACAAATAAAATTATGTTTCTTTCTTTAAATAGGAATTTTTCTAAACCCCCCCCCAAACTTAAATTTTTTAAAAGATTAAGCATGAAAAAGTGAAAATGCAGGGTGAAAGAAAACAGTTAATACATAAAGAAAAGACTTACCTGTTGAATGTTTTGTTTTTGAAACTTAACTCTAAAATATTGTAGGTGCTAGTATGAAAAGCTACAAGACTTAAGGAGCATGTTGATAATGATGAAATTAAAACAAAGGTTGGTTGGGAAGTACCCAATCTAGAAAATAAAATACAAGGTTACTCATTCATAAGGGATATCCCAACCACAATAGACACCCAAAGCAGGAAAGGAGAATATATATACATACACATATGTATATATATTTTCCAACAAACACAGACTGAAGAAATCAAAAAATACAAGTCAACCCCCAAACAAAGCAAAACAGCTAAACACCAAGTAACAAACAAGTAGCACAGCCTCTATGGTAGACCAGGACAAATCATGGCCTCAAAAAATGTCCAACATTCATTTTTGCACTCTTAGGTAAGGAATTTGGAGCTTTTCCCCCTGAGTTAGTAAGTAGAGAAGGGGGAGAGGATTGTGGAGACCTCAAGATGTTCAGCATTGGCACCCTCCATATCCAAGAAATTTGTTGGTCTGTTAGCTTTCCTATACACAAATGAGAAATGAATCTTACTTTCAATGCTAATCTTACTTTCAACTTTTTAATTCTGTGAATCCATTGATTAATATGCGAAGGGGAAGACATCTTAAAATTTAGAAGCTCCACCAGCAGGGAGGAGTCCACTTCAACAAAAATCCACTGCCACTTATTCTCCTTAGCAAATTTTAATGCTCAATATAGAGCAGCAACTTCAGTTTCTAAGGCATCTTCGACAATATAAGGGGCCTTATAGAAAAACAAAGAATGCCCTGTGTGATCTCTAAAAGTTCCCCCAATACTTGCTCTCTTGTTTGTGTAGCTTCCATCAGTATTGATTTTAATGAAAGGGTAAGGAGGTCTCTCCCATATAACCTTGATGATCTTAATATTATTAGCACTCATGGAAGTTATGGTCTGCAGGATCTTGGGGAACTTCCTCCAATTTATCAGCTTATTTAAGTAAAACAAGCAGTTAGTCATCACCCTTGTAGCATTGGCCTCCCTCTCCTCATGTTTGGCCATGTTCCTAGCCATCCAGATGAACCAAGCAACAATGAAGGGGATTGACATGAGATTAATCTCTTTCCAATCTTTAATACAATATATAATGTTATCCCAACCAATATTTATCAGATATATATTCATTTGGGATGTCAATCTATTCCAAACCTCCTTAGCAAATTTGCACCTGAAGAAAATAAGATCCCTTGAATCCTGATCAAGCTTGCATAGATGGCATCTAGAAGGCCCTTTTAGGCCTTTTCATTTTAGGATATCATCAGTAGGAAGTAGATTATTAAGAGCTCTCCAAGAAAAGAACATCATGGAAGGGGTAAGGTGTTTTTCGCAAGAGGAAACATTCCACTGGCAGGTGTCCCAGCCGTACAAATAGTTCTGGATATCTTTTAAGATACTAGCTCCGGTCCTGTTCATCAAGTTAAGTTGATCATTGTTAGTTCTGTCAAATTGGATAGCAGAAATGTAGCTGACAGACTGCTCCTTCAATAAACTCCTCAAAAAGTCCTCAGAACAAACATTGCCAACCCAACAGTCCTTGACTAGTAAATCCCCTTCCATTTCATCCTGCAAATGTTCCAAATATTCAGTAGGACACCAGTTGTCTTTCCAAATATTCAGTAGGACACCCAGCTCCCATCTTAGCAGCTTTTCAATTTCTTCTCTGGCCTTAAGCATCTGAACCCAAATTCTGGAGTCACCCACCTTCCTAGTGACCTCTTCAGTGACCTCCCTAGTGACCTCTTCAGGGTGAACAAATTTGCAGTATTTGGCCTGCATGAAATTGGCCCATAATCTTTCATTTTGTCAGAATTTAATCCAAAGCTTACACAGGCTAATGTGTTGCATCTGGTGCAAACCTTTAAATCCCAAACCACCAGCCTCCCATGGTTTATCTACTTTTTGCCAGCTTGCGCTTGCCCAAGCCACTTGTTTCCCAG
>NW_018252564.1:107484-148909 GCF_001263595.1 Phalaenopsis equestris
TTTCTTTTCATCTTTTCATTGTAGCCACTTGGAGAACAGACAAAGGGATAGAGGTAAGAATGCTCTTAAGGAGGGTGATCATACCACCATTGGACAAATAGGAGTTAGACCACCCCTGAAGAGTAGAGGTTATCTTATCAATAACCTCATCAAATTGAATCAATTTTGTTCTTACTCTAGTTAGGTGAATCCCCAAATATTTGAAAGGTAGGCTTAAGCTAGAGAAACCAGTGTAAGAGTGCATCCATTGCTTGGTAAGTAGATAGGCTCTTTTGCTGATCAGAATCTCACATTTGTCCTTGTTTACCTTTAGACCAGACACCTGTTGGAAGTGTTGAAGGCACTCCATAATGGACTTGGTAGCAGACTTAGAAGCCCTAGTAAACATCAGAATGTCATCTGCATAGATCAGATGGCTGATATCCATCTTAGCTCTATTACGATAAGAGTTGAAACTTTTCCTATTCTCCTTGCAATCAATCAGTCTAGAGAAGTAGTCCAAGACTAGGATAAAAATGGTGGGGGATAAAGGGTCCCCTTGCTTGAGCCCTCTAGTAGCTTTAAAGAAACTGTGAGCTTTACGATTTATAAAAACTGAGTTAATGCTATCCTCAAGCATCTATTAATAATCTTACAGCACTCTCTGGAAAAACCTTTAGTCTCCAAGCATTCAATAATGAAATCCCAGCTCACCATGTCATAAGCCTTCTTTAAATCAAGCTTAAAAATGGTGTTTCCCCCTCTGCAAGGTTTCTCCAAATAATGTAGAAGTTCTTGAGCCAGGAGGATGTTATCCCCAATTCTTCTGCCTTTCAAGAAAGCAGCTTGGTTAGTGCTGACAAGTTGAGGTAAAACAGGCTGAAGTCTGTATACAATAATTTTACTTATAGTCTTGCTTATAACATTGTTTAGACTCAGAGTTCTGTCTCAGAGTTCTCTATCCTTGATAAAGGTCTTTGGAATGAAAACAATAGTAGAAGCACTAAAATAGTTAGGTAGTGAGTTTCCTTTAAAAAAGTGTTGGATAGCTTTGATCACCTCCACCTTGATAACATCCCATGCTTTCTTGTAGAAGTCTTCAGTAAACCTATCAGGTCCAGCAGATTTAGAACTGTCTATGGAATTCAATGCTATTTTAATCTCCTCCTCATCAGGAATATCATTCAAATGCAGATTGGCAGTGAACTTTCTGCTGTCAGCAAACAAATTGCTATCAATTTGCACTCTTTCACTATTGGTCCCATTCATTAGGTTGTGGCAATACTACACAGCACTTTCTGCAATTTCCTCCTCCTGCCTGAGCCAAATACCATTTTGGTCCTTGATAGAGTTTATAGTGTTACATTTTCTCTGGTATTTAATGCAAGCATGGTAGAATTTAGTGTTTCTATCTCCTTCAATAAATTTGGTTTTGGCAGCCTTTTGTTGAAGGAATTGTTCCTGCCACTGAACAGCATTTAAGAGTCTCTCATTTGCCTCAAGAAGAAAAAACGTCATCAATCCTCCCTTTGCTATGCTCCTCCTCCAAATCATTTACCTCTTTTTCAGCCTTATCTACAATCAGCAGGAGGTCTCCAAAAGTATTCCAGCTCCACTGTTTAAGAGCTTTGACCACCTTCTTTTGATTAATCCACAGGTTGATGAAGGGGTCAGGATGAAGGTCATTCTTCCAATGTTCTTTAATAATATTCAAGAAATGTAAATGTTGAGACCACACATTCAGATATCTGAAAGAGCTTTTCTGGCTAGTCACCTTATTCCCTATAGTGATCAGTAGAGGCCTGTGGTCTGAGCCAGCAAGGCTTAAGTGAGTAATGGATGTCTGTAAAAACTTTTGGATCCAATTGTCATTGGCAAATACTCTATCCAACCTTTCCCACATGTCCTTCCTTCTCCAAGTAAAGGTAGGACCACTAAACCCCAGGTCAAATAACCCAGTTTTTTGGATATTATCATTAAAGAATGATATAGTGGTGGGGTTGGGAAGTCTGCCTCCCTTCCTCTTAGCAGAAGAGGAAATGCAGTTGAAGTATCCTCCCACCAGCCATGACTTATCAATTGAACCTTGGATAAGCTGCAGGGATTCCCACAGATCAATTCTAGCAACTTTAGAGCTACCTGCATAGACAAAAGAAGCAAAAACCTCCATGTCCATTAAGCTAAGATTTATATGTAATATTTGGGTATGATTAAGTAAGATAGAGCACTTCATTTTTTTCCTACAAAAAACTCAAATTTTGTTGCTGATTTTAGTGAACAGATTGAAGCCAGGGAAGAATTTTGCAATTTTCAAAGTGTTGAGATGAACCATCGATTCCAAAATGGCTATGCACGAAAATTTATGTTTTTTATTTAGATATTTGAGTCTTTTTAAGGATAAGGGGTGGGCAGTCCCCCTTATGTTCCAACACAGCAGATTGATCATGGGGAGGGGGGAGAAGAATAAGGTTGGGACCTGGACTTAGTCCTCTCTCTTGTTTTGTTAGAGCCTATGTTTATCTGATTGATATGAACCTCCAAACTCTGAAGCTCCTTTCCTTTTCCAAGGTCTTTTACTTCTGATTGGTAGTTCTTTTTCTTCTTAGTTTTTTGAATTAGCCAATCTAACTCCAGCTCTTTGTTCATTGCTTCTACCAATTTCTGGCTGGGGGAATCCACCACTAATCCCACCACTTGGTTCTTTACATTTCTGGGAGATAGGGAAGCAAGCATCACCTCCCCCATTGTCTCAATCTTTGATTGGATGTCCAATTTCTTATCCTTTGTAGATATATGACCAGCAACATTGCTAACATTTCCAACTGTCCCTGCAACACAGGAGAGATCCTTTTGGATGAGAGACTCATCTGTCCCTGCAACAGTAGAAGTCTTCTTCTTCACTTCTTTACTTCCAACTTCATGGAGATTGATGTTGGCATCAGCCAACTCCTGCTGAGGTTGTTGGTAAACCCTTCTTATGGGGGGTTTCAACCTATAACATCTCTCCCTAGTATCTCCAAACATTTTACAATGTTGGCAATAATGTGGTCTTGGCTCCATGCTTACTTCTTGCCAAAACCCCCTCTGATTGTCCCCAATCTAGATTCTCTTGACATCAGGAAGAGTAACATCCCTTTACACTAAAATTCTTGCACTGGCTAGTCTGGCCTTATTAAAAGTAGCAGCATCAACCTTCAATGGTGTACCCAAGGTGCACCCAATATTAAACAAGACATTTAATTTAAATAGGTGCAAAGGCAGTTTAGGTAGCTTAAACCATATAGGCACTGTGGGAGGTTCTTGTGATGGGTCATAATCAGGTGACCATTTTAAAATTTTCATTTCTGTTTCAGCAATGATGATGGATTGATTGGCAAACATTCTGGCATAGTCCTCTTCCTTAGTCAGCTAGATTAGGAGATGCCTGCCATCCAACAGACCTAGCTTCCACTCTGAGATTTTCAAGGAGTCAAAATATTTCCTTAGAAGTTCCATCTTTGGGTGACCCAAGCTGAATTTACCAATTAGAGTAAATTGAACCTCCAAGTTTAAATCAGCAATCTCTTTTTCAGAGAAAATAGCAGCTGGTTCCCCGTCTTTAGATCCCACTGGATGAATGCAAGAGGCAGAACCTCTCCCAACAGCAGTGTTATGAAATTCCTGAGGGAAGACAAGTAAATCAGGATCGAACAAAAGGGAGGGGGGATTTCCTACCACCCCAACATAGGTGGCTTTAGTCCATTGCAAATTTATTTCCATATTAATAGGGGTAGTCATGGTTCACCAGACCAGCACCCCCAAAGCAGAGAAAGGGCAATAAGCAAGGAATCTAGGAAGATGGCAAGTTCCTAGCCCAACCACTGAAAGAATAAAATGATACAGCAAAGATAGACCCCAGGCCAAACAAAAACACCAGCTAAGAGGAAGTAAGGAGGCTAGCAGCTTCAGCTAACCAATGCAACAGTAATTGCTTCACTAAAGTAGCAGAAAACCTCAGCTTCCCCCAACAAAGCCACAGGGAACAGTGCTGAAGGTTCAAACCAAGCCAAAGTAACCCCTTCAAGAGTAAACCAACTCCTATAGAAAGCTTCACAGCAACACCAGGCAACTCCATTACAGCCAAAACCCTAGCAGATAAAAATCAGAGGATATTGTCTTCAAGAAGATCAAATGAATAGGTCTTTTCAATGAGATTGAACAAAGAGGTGTGAAAGGGGAATGACTCAAATTTGGAACATATTATGGAATCAAAAGTAAAAGAGACTAGGGGATGTTATAAATCCGGAGGAGAACCTTAGTGACTTCCTAAGCTACCTAGACATATTCGCTCATCATCTTCTTCTTCTTCTTTTTCTTCTACATTAAAGTCCTTCTATTGATAAGGGGTACAGATAGGGTGACTAGGAAACTGTACTGAGTGGTCACCCCTCATGTACCTAACCATAGGATCATCATATGCAACATCACATTCAAACTTTTTTTTTGTTATATCATCGTTATGTACATTCCTGGCCTCCAAATTTTCAATCTTACTCTCCATCCTTAAGATATCTCCTTGCTGGACATCATCTACTCCATAAGTCCATAGAGAGTAGGGGTACTATAAGTAGAAGTAATATCCCTACTCCTACTTACTATTCTCCATCCAACATGAGATTCATAGGTTTTAATTTTTTTGGCCAAATAGGTTTAAGAGGCTCAATGCTTTCCTCATCAATTTCAAAGTCAACTCCTGATTGCTCACATAATGTGAAAATCTAGGCAGGGTGTCCTAATCCACCAGTCGTCTCACCCAGAGCAATAGAACGAATGTTCTTATATATTATAGAGCCAACATCTAGACTGCACATTTGTTGATTCAAAAATTTAGGATGGCTCTATCCTTAGTAACTTTGCTATGGTGGTTCATAGTTATCATTCTGACAGATATAAAGTAATGTCGGGCCTGGGCCTTGGATACTACATTTACATTTAGCATAGAAGCTGAGAAGTTTACCTTAACGTTATTCTTCACCTTCCAAGCTCTTCTTCCATCAGTAAGAAATGAAATAACTTTATCCAGAGCCTTGTTCATAGCATAGAATGTGTTGTACTCACAGTGAAATGCTCCTTACAATTGATAAATTTCATAAATCTTCCTCGGGGTGAACTCAACCATTTTACCACGAACATAGACGTGGTCATCAAAAGTCTCTTTAAAATTGGCATAAATCTTCAACGTCTAATTAGTCTTTTTAAACAATAATATTCATTCTTAAATATCCTACAAACAATTTTTTTACAAAAAAATACAAAACCAACTTATATATATGAAATTCTAAATTTTTACAAACACATATTTTTAATCCCACTAACACATACATAAAGCAAACCACATTATAATTCAACATCAAAATCAAGCCACAAAACTAGAATTCTAAAAAATAAACTATACATACATTTAAAGTGATAGGAGTTTCAAGGCAAAGCAAATCCAACACAATTACATTGAAAACATAATTAATTTTAAACAATAGAAAGTCTAACTTCTTCAATTACTCCTCCTTATCTTCGATACAGTCTCCTCCACTAATATCTCCCATAAACTAGTAATGCATTTAGAAATTGTAGAATGGTCGATACGGGAATTGATCAGTCAAATTTTCATCAATCCATTCATTCTTCTTGAACATCTACACCAAACTTGCTTCAATCCGTCTAGTATGATCAAAGTGTTCCTTCATCCTCCAATCTAAGTGATCAAAAAGGTATGTAAGATTTCCTATCGCATTTATGATATTCTGAAGTTCTCTTTCTATTTCATTATTTTCTTCTCTAAAACATTTGAAGTTCCAATTGTACAAGGAATTACGGGCATTAAAGGGTGTCAAAGCAAGTGATGATTGATCCAAGATAATGTCCAATGCTTCATTTCCATTCCCAATATAGTTTGCATCAATAAGATCCATGGGCTCCCAGGGTAATAACACTTTCTCCCAATTCATATGGTGTTTGAGATTGACTGCAAAGTAAGAAGATCACAAAAAGATGCCCCAGTCTGTATATAGGCCCATTTATTATAATAAACAAAATACATTTAACAATAATTGATCCTACATTAATGGGTTTTCCCATTTGAATGCAATATTTTAAAATTTCACTTTCCTTTGTAACTTTACTAATTCTCGTTGTACAAAGTAGTTTTATAGAAATGAAGAAATGCCATTATTTATATATCAGATTTAATCGTGAAGCGGAGAAACTAACATACCCCTCATCTCTAATTTCCCAATTATCAATTTCATTCGTCAGAAATCAATATACATCATACATCAAATCCTTAAATGGAATAAAGTACACATAGTGACAGATTGACATGCTTTCTATCATAAACATATCATTAATTTGTGATGGAGTAAACAGTACGCCCTTACCTCCAATGAAGATGACTCCTTGATTAATTCCATGAAGATTAACATAGAATTCTTTTACCACTAGAATAACTACTGCAGCGATAGTGTAGCATAGAACTTCCCAACGTCTCTGTACTATGATTTTCTCAATTTGCAAACTTGGATTACACAAACAATCCATGATTGACAAAGCCTGACAAAGCCTCTCTCCTTGATAATTCTCTTTTTCGGGATGACTTTGTCATATAATTTATGAGCGTCAAAAATAATGAGCTTTCTTCAATTGAAAATCTAATATCTTAAAGTGTTTCTAGAGTTGGAAGCCATGGATTTTGAAATTTGGACCTATCTGGTCATCTAAAATGGTGTTCATGCCTTTAAAAAGACCTTTAGGCAATTATTTTGAAGCAAAGTCTCGCCAAAGTATGCCAAAAACTCCCTGAACTACTGAAACTGTACTGGGCACTGTCGGCACCCCAACTGGTGTCATTGGCGCCATGGCTCTGTAAAATGGCACCGTTCGCGCCCATGCTGGCGCAGTCGGCTCCAAAGCCAAAATTGTGTCCATTTCATTTTTTGTTCAATTCATTCCCAAATTTTCATATAATACCAATATTTGTCTTAATTTATGATATATAAGATTATGTAGAATTCTAAGGTATTATTATCTCTTAATACATTATAATATATATAAAACAAAATATGAAGATATGTGTATATATATAAATATATATATATATATATGGGTTGCTTCTAATAAAGAGCTTGGTTTAACATCGTCAGCTCGACGCACCAATGTTTATTCAGAATGACTCAACATTAAGATTTCTTTAAATTGTGGCATGTACTCTTCATAATAATGTTTCAATCGATGCCCATTAATTTTAAACATCTTTTCATTTTTAGAATCTTTAATAACAACAATTCCATAATGATAGACTTTGATCATATTGAATGGTCCTAAACATCTAGATTTCAGTTTTCTTAGAAATAATCTCAGTCTAGTATTATGTAATAGAACTTCTTGTTCGGATTCAAATATTTTTCTTATAATCCTTTGATCATGCCATATTTTCATTTTCTCTTTATAGATTTTTGCATTATCCTATGTTCATTTCTAATATTTTCAAGTTGATTGAGTAGCAATAATCTTTTCTCACCAGCATCCTTTAGATTAAAATTGAATTCTTTAATAGCCCAAAATGCTTTATGTTCCAACTTTACTGGTAAGTAGTATGTTTTACTAAAAATAAATCTATATGAGGACATTCCAATAGGAGTCTTATAGGCAGTTCTGTATGCCCATAATACAGTATCTAATCTACAGTATCTAATCTATACAGTATCTAATCTAGCAGACCAATCCAATTTATCAGAATTTTCAACTTTTCTAAAATTCACTTTATTTCACTATTTGTTATCTCTACAAGGCCGCTAGTTTGAGGATGATAAGTAGTATAGAATCTATGCATAATATTATAATTTGTAATCAATTTCTCAATCCTCTTATTCCTAAAATGAGATCCTCCATCAGTAATAATCACTCTCGGCATTTCATATCAAGAGGCATTTTATTTTTCTTAGAAATATTTCCTACTCGCTGACATCAATCACATGTTTTAACATACTCATTAACATCTCTTAAAAGAATAACCAATAAAATCCAGCTTGCAAAATTTTATATGCAGTTCTACCAGTTCCAAAATGTCCTCCAAATTTAGAATCATTACATCATTCAATTATTTGTTCAGTTTCTTCGTAAGGTACACAAATTCTAATGATCGAATCTTTATATTTTTTATATAAATATGGGTCATCCTAAAAATAGAATCTTGCATCATGAATAAATTTCTTTAATTGTTGATTTTATATATTAGGTGGTAGAATATCTCTCATAATATAATTTACTATATCAGCATACTACTGTATATTCATTATATCAATATTATACAATTGTTCATCAGGGAAAGTTTCTAAAATTTCATTTGTAAAATAAGTTAATATTTCTTATTCTAGTCTAAATAAATGATCAGCTATTTGATTATCAGTTCCCTTTCTATCCACTATCACAAAATTGAACTCTTGGAGCATAAGTATTCATCTAATTAATCTCGATTTAGCATCCTTCTTCTGCATCAAATATTTGATACCAGAATGGTCTGTATGCACTATACATTTATCTCCAATTAAGTAAGCTCTAAACTTATTGAAGGCATAAACAATAACTAATAACTCTCTTTCAGTAGTGGTGTAATCAATTTGAGCATCATTTAGAGTTTAACTAGAATAATATATTACTTTAAAAACTTTTTAAAAACTTTTTCATACCTTTGTTACACTTTTTCCCTAAAACAAGTCAAATAGCATGACCACTAGCATCACACATTATTTCAAATAGTTTCTCCCAATTAGGTGGAACTATTATAGTAGTAGGGATTAATTTTTCTTTCAGTAATTCAAATTTTCTTATGCATTCCTCATTAAAATTAAATTTCATATTCTTTTCTAAAAGTTGACATAATGGCTTAGACATAATGGCTTAGTTGACATAATGGCTTAGTAATTTTTGAAAAATTTCTTATATAACGCCTGTAGAAACCAGCATGTCCTAGAAAACTACTTACCGCTCTAACCATAGTAGGAGGCAGTAATTTTGAAATAACTTGATTTTTTGCTGGATCTACTTCCATGCCATTTTTAGAAATTTTATACCCAATTACAATTTCTCCTACAATCATAAATTGACATTTTTTCCCAATTTAGTACTATCTTGATTTTTTCACATAGTTCCATTTTTTTTTCTAAATTATTTAAGCAAAATTCAAAAGAAGCCGAATACAAAAAAAAAACATCCATAAATACTTCCATTCCATGTTCAATTAAATTACAAAAAATGACATCATACATCTTTGAAATGTCTCATGTGCGTTACATAGTCATAAAAATTGACTCAGAAGATATAATAACCTGCAATGTAGATGAATCTCCTAAAAACACATATTTTAAATGAGCAGGTAATACTTTCAGTTCAAGTTTAGGTGGTTCAATACTGTAAGGAATAAGATTTTTATTATCATTTTTTGCAAGGTCCAAAATTTCAAATTTGTCCTGAACATAATCTAAATTCTTGTTTTTTATTGCATTCTCATTCTCATAATTCTTTTCTTGCCTTAATTTTTCTTCAAACTTTCCTTAAATTGCTCATTTCTTATATAATTGGTAACTTCATTCTAAAACATTCATTATCTTTTTCTATCGCAGGATATTTCATAGCTTTTGTTATATTAAATGTTACATCTTGATCATTGACTTTCATTATTAATTCTCCCTTTTGGATATTTATCACAGATCTCCCTGTTGCAAGGAATGGCCTCCTAAAAATAATAGGAATCTCTTTATCTTCCTTCATATCTTATATAATAAAGTCTACAGGAAAAATAAATTTATTCACTTTCACTAATAGATATTCTATAACTCCATTAGGATAAGTTATTAATAGATTAGCTAACTGAAGAGTTATAGTAGTAGGAGAAATCTCTCCTAAATCTAAACATTTAAAAATTGATAGAGGCATAAGACTAAAACTAGCTCCTAGATCACATAAGGCTTTTCAAAAAAAATTCTCACCAATAACACTAGGTATAGTAAAACTACCAGTATCTTTTAACTGTTAAGGAAGCTTTTTCTAAATAATTGTACTACACTCTTCATTGAGTGCAATGGTCTTGTGCTCTGCAATCTTCCTCTTCTTGTTTAGTATATCCTTCATAATTTCACATAACTTGGCATTTGCTCCAAAGCCTCAATGAAAAGAATATTTATCGTTAAATTTTTAAGAATTTTAAAAAACTTTATAAATTTTTAATCTTTATTCTTCTACTTCAATCATTGAGGAAACGGAAGTGGTAGTTTTTCTAAAGAAATTTTTATTGAATTATTTTCATCATTGTCATCTTTAATTTCCATCTTCCCCTTCTCAACTTCAGTTTCTCTTTGGATTCTTTTCTCCACTTTTTTTTCACTTTATAATTGAATAACTTTAATTTTCTCCTTATTCTATTCTTTTGGATTAACTTCAACAGTGCTAGGAAGAATTCCTGAAGGTCTATTACTAAGTGAAGTAGCAATATGAAGTAGCAATATGTCCTAATTGATCAATATGTCCTAATTGATTTTCAATATTCCTAATTGCAACCTCTTTGATTTTGTATTTGATTTCCCATGTTCAACATCACTTCTTCCATAGTCAAGTTCTTCTCCTTAACTTATGAGTTGTTGTTAAATCCAAGAGGAAAATAAGGTCTATATTTAGGATTCCCTTGGTTATTTGAATTTCCTAAGGGGTTCACCAAATTGTTATAATCATTCCAACTAAGATTAGGGTGATTTTTCTATCGAGGATTATAATAATTTGAATAGGGATTTATAATTCTATTATTTATAGCATTCAAAGTTTTATAAGATGATTGAGTATCAATTATCTTTTCTAGTGAATTTTCCTCTAATACTGGTGGTATTTGAGAATGGATCTCTCCAATTCGATCAATCTTCTTTGATATAGCGTCAATTTGAGATGCTAAAATACCCATTGCATCAAAATCATGAATACTAACTATTCTCTTTGGATTTACTCGTTTAGAGTGCCATTCAAAATTATTATTAGTCATCTCCTCTATTAAAGAATATGCTTCATCTAAAGGTTTTGACATTAATGGTAATGGTCCATGCAACAACATCTATAATAGATCTACGTCATCCT
Source organism: Phalaenopsis equestris (assembly GCF_001263595.1). Taxonomy (NCBI): domain Eukaryota; kingdom Viridiplantae; phylum Streptophyta; class Magnoliopsida; order Asparagales; family Orchidaceae; genus Phalaenopsis; species Phalaenopsis equestris. The sequence goes on from NW_018252564.1 coordinate 118,615, forward strand.
ACTAATCCATTGTAAAAAGTTTGAATTATTAACCAATCTGGTAAAGCATGGTGTGGACAGCTCCTAAAGAGATCTTTAAACCTTTCCTAAGCTTCTTATAGTGATTTTCCTTCGAACTAACAGAAAGATGTAATATTTTTTCTAGGCTTAGCAATTTTCAAGGGTGGAAAATATTTAACTATAAATTTTTATGATAGTTCTCCCCGAGTTTTGATAGATCCAGATGCTAATGAATTTAACCCAGCTTTAGCTTTGTCCCTTAATGAAAAAGAAAAAAGTCTAAGTCTGCAGCATCATTAGCACTCTGCCATATTTAAAAGTAGCACATATTTCAAGAAAACTAGCTAGATGTAAGTTAGGATCTTAAGTTGGTGCTCCTCCAAACTAACTATTTTGTGTCATTTATATAGTAGCAGGTTTAAACTCAAATGAATTAGCAAAGGATTTTTAATAGTCAAGTGAAGTTCATTTATTGTAGGATTAGCATAATCTTTTAACTGTTTTTGTCGATTTTCATTTATTTGATTATCTAAGTTATTCGTCATTTCGTTCAAATTTCTAATTTCTTTTTATAGTTTCCAAACTTTTCTAAAAGTACATTCTAATTCTGAATCGCAAGGTACTAAACCTTCAGATTTAATACAACGAATAAATAAATATAATGCGCGAAAAATTCTTAATATACTCTTAAATTTCAAAAAAAAAATATTTTTTAATGATTTTTTATTTCTTAAATTTTTTTATATTATATTTTTATTTACCTTATCGCTAAATTTCCTAATTTACCAAATCTACCAAATCTATTTAAGAAGGTAACGGTGCCAAAAACTTGATCCTGAAATTATAGATGTGTAAAATTAATAAAGTTGACTCTGCTTTGCAGCGATGCCAAAAACTTGATTCGTTATTTATGAATAAGAAATTAAAGTAAATTATGTTGGGATTCTATGCAAATATACGTATCGTTATCAAGTAATACAGGACTTTCTGATTAAGCCCCAAATATCGATCCCATGAGGAAGGTGTAAATTTGTAATGAAATTTTAAATCAACAAACTCACAATGATAAAGAAAATCTACTACACTAAATTTCAAATGTTTAGGAAGCTAACATGATTAAATTACCAACTACAAGTAAAACAGTAAAGCAAAGCTAAGCAATAACTACCAAACTATATTTTTGTGATGAAGTTATCAAATATGAGAAAGAATATTTCCCACTATAATGAGTTTTTGGTTAAATGAGAGAGATAAATGATTTTAATTTGTCCTGTGCAAAATAGAAGCCATTTTAATTCTCTACCTCCAGTCAAGTATTATAGAGAATTGTTGGCTAATCTTAGGTTTAGTCTCTAAATCTCTAGTTAGGTTGGGAGGATACTGACTCTCACTCCAGACTGACTCTCACTCCAGAGCTCACTCCAGAGCACCCACTTCCCTTCCCCTAAAGGCTAACTCTCGCTTTAGTTTATAAGAACTAAGACCAAATTGGGGATTTTAGTCTGCCACCCTAGAATCTCCAATTCTTCAGCCAATAATATATATTTTCCTATTTATTTGTACCCAATTCCATGAATGAAACACTCCTTCATGGAATCGAATGTGATTCTCACTTTGTTGTGAAACTCAAACTCCATTTCTTGGATAGTATGTTTCACAACATATGTTAACATTTCAATTGCATAAATCAAAAAGCAAATTAAGAACAAAGTGAAAAAATCATCATAATTTATTTTATATTTTAAAATTGGCACATCCAAATTATCTCATCATTTCACCATATCTCAGAGTAGGGAAAAAGACAAAGAAAACTACTCAGACCTCATGAGAAAGATACGTCAAAATATGAATTTCATAAATAAAAGAAAGTTTATACAATAATAATAAACAAACACCACTTATCTTTAACTCTTTCTTAAAGCAAATCCCTTGTAGCTCCTCTTGAACTCTTTCTCTCTTTACAAGACTCTTGATTCTCTCTTCAAAGATGTAAGGAAGAAGAAGTCTCTCACTTCTCTCTCTCTCTCCAACAAATCTTAGGAGAAATCACACTTAGACTCACCACACTACACAATACACACAATAGAACACTAAAGGAAACTCAATGACACACTAGCAGACTCCTTTTTCTAATCAATTTCTGCTCTAAATAGAGCATAATGTCGGTTTTACAAGAGATGTATCAAATAACTCTACAAAAAGCATCTAAATTTATTGAATCCTCTAGATTTTTGCACTGCACTAACTTCAGCATTGTCGGCGCCTGTGTCCCAAATTAAATTTGTGCTCTCTATCAAATGCCACCGTCGGCGTCCATGATTGCGCTGTCAGCGCTGAGTTTTTCTATCTAAAATGCTATTTTAACTCCAAATTCCATCTTTTTTGCTCCAAGTGCTAAAAATCATCAACCTGCAATAAAACATGAAAATAATCATCAACCTCTCCAAGTGCTAAAAATCATCAACCTGCAATAAAACATGAAAATTACCTTCCTTTCAAACACAATATCACAAAAAATGAGTATAAAATATAGTTCTAAAAATGCATATATTTTTTGGGCATCAGCTATCCTGTAATTTGGCTTTAATTTCAAGAAGAAAATTATCAAGTGTTTCATCCTGCGAATTATTATTATATAGGGCATACATTTTCTTTACATCATCCTATAAATAGCATGGAAGATAGGAGTGCTTATTTCACAACAAGCGACAAACTCAGAGCCTAAGGCGAGTAAGGGCTTAAATTGCATAGCATAATTGTGGAAAGGCTTAAAGATGAGTTGAGGATTTATGTCACACTAGGAGGACGACCTCGAAGTCGTATGGCTTGTTGCATAATTCTAAGGAAAATTACTGTTGTAAATCCACTTGTCGTGCTGCCCATAGTGCTAGCTCCAAGTTCCTCATCGAAGTAGCAATCCTAATGTATAAGGTTCAAAAGGTTTATCCACATGCATATTGTAATGTTTTGGTTTGTTTTGTTCAAATGCCTTATTTGAGGGTGGGGGGGTTAAAGTTGATTAGAGAGACACTAGTTATGATCCCATGATTCCTTTGTTCTGGTACTACTACTTTCTCTTGAATTTACTTAGTCTAAATGAGTTGTTAAGCTCATTCAAATTAGTGAGATCTTATTAGCAACCGTGGGTTGCCTCATCCTAGGGACTCCAAAAAATTTAAAAGGATGTGTCATGAAGTTATGTTATCTTTTTTTTGTTTTGGTTTTAAAAATGTTGTTTAACTTTTAAAAAAGTTGATTGATTTTGAAAAAGTTTTTTTATATTTTGACATTACATGAAAATTTGTTTCAAGTTTTGCAAAGTAATGTAAATAGGTAAGAAAGTGTTGTGAAGTAAATGAAAAAAAAAATCGTTGTAAATGCGTAACTATAAACTTCTCACAATCCCGCTGAACGATTAACTTTCACAGTATATATAATTTTGCAAGAAAGAAAATAGGGAAGAAATGCTTCAAGCTAGCCCTACCAAGTTTTAGGTCACAACCTAATGGTTCCCTAGAACTTTTAATGGATGATTTTCTTGAACAAAGTATAATATGTTCATTTTTTCTTCAAAATATCCAAAAGATCGTAAAGTTGTTCGGATCATGAACCGAAGAAACCTTTAGAATCCTTTGAAACTTTTCAAGTTCATTTGAACTTATTTCTTATTCAAGTAATCATCCAAAGTTAAATTTAGGGTTTGGTTGATTAAGCTACCATATGTTCAGTGAACCTGATGTTTTAAACATCTCATGAGAGGGGAACTATTTAATCATTTAATGTTTCAATTAAAAGTTATATAAGTGGTTTCCCTTAGGGGGGCAAGATTATGTTATTTAGAATTTCATGGCTACAATTAAAGCTGGGCTTGTAGTGTTTGCAAAATGTTCATAATTAGTTATGGTTTTTTCCTAAATCTCATTAAGCAAATCCAAATGAAGCTTAGTTCACTACTAAGCCCTTAAGGCTTATAGGTGGATAAATTTAGAACTCTTAGAGATATTAAATTATGTGGTATCTTTAATATTTATTAATGATTATCCTATCACTCAAAGCTTAACTAGGGGTCTTAAATTAATAAGTTATCATTTTCCAAAATCAAACCTCTCACCTTAGAATCACTTAATTCAAACTTCCCATTTATAATAGTTAAGGAAAATTATAATTATACCCTTATTGTAGAAAAGTGAGGCATTCGTTTCTACCATTTAATAGCTCGTGTTTTAATCATCCAAAAAAGTTCATTATGATCAAAATTACCCTTTTACCCTTTTAATCAATCCTAGATAATTAAGGCACAAAAATTCAAACTTACCATTTTGCTCGGCTCTCCACTTCATAACTCATTAAATATAACTCAAATGACTTTCAAATTTATATAGTACCCCACTCATGGATCAAATAAAATATTAGAGGAGAAAATTGTAATTTTCTTTTTTTTATTTAATTTTTAATAATTAATTTTTTCAAGAAATAAGGATTTTCAAAGTTAAAGTCATTTAATCAATCAAAACAAACTACATGTCCTTAGCAAAAATATTGGAGGTTCACCTAGGTAGAGGACCACTAGGAGAAATTTTCATGATTTTTTGGATTTTATTTTAATTATTGCAATTATTTAATGATTTTGAGTATTAATTAAATATGAAATATAATTTAAGTTGAAACTTAACTTCTATAATTTTCTTAAATCTTTCCGAGTCCAGAGAACTTAAAAAAACAAATTTCATATTTTTATTATTTATATTTTATTTATTTTATTTATTTTAGTGCAAAATTATAGGACATTCATTTTTAAGCCTTAAAACATCTATAACATTATTTAGAAAATTATAAAAATTATTTTAATTGCTCTCAAGTAACCAGGGAACCAATTGTAAAATTTTGGGCAATTTTCAATTTTTGTTATTTTTATCAATTTTTAATTATTTTTAATTATTTAAAATTTGAAATATACCTTAAAAATAAAATATTTCTTTTAATCTCCAACTTTTTCCTCTTAAGTTGCCCTAGTCAGAAGAGACTCCCAAAACTATTTTTGTAATTTTCTTAATTATATTTTAATTATTACAATTGTTTTAGTGCAAAAATGCCATTTGACTTAGAAAATCTAGTTTAGTGGAAAATATACTTCAAATGTGTTCTAAATTTTTACATTGAGTTAAATTGGTCATTTTTTATAGTGTGGGCCTAATTTTGTAATTTTTCCAATTATATTTTATTTATTTAATTTTTTTATATTTTAAGGCCGTAATTACATAAAGTGACTTGTTTAATTATTTAAATCCAATTTACATTTTTCTAGGGTCCTCTAATCACAATAAACCTATCAAAATAAATTTTATATTTTACTGATTTTTATTGTAACTTTTATAATTTTTTAAATATGGAGAGGTGATTTATTTTGAAAATTAGGGATTCCAATTACACGTGTTCTCTAAGTTCAGAAAAATCAGGTAACACTCTTAATGATGGGGAGGGGGTGTAAACCCCAAAATGCTTAAGCCATGATGATTAGTATTTAATAAGTTATAATTTAATTAAATTTTTTATTAGTAACTTATGTCAAAATAAGTTAATATCATTTTATTAGTAACTTTTTCACTAAGAAAGAGGGTATTTTTTTATCATTTTTCTACACAAAAGTTATGTATTTTATAAGTTTTGTGAATTAAATAAATCATTTAAATCCTATTTTTCTATTTATCCAACTCAACGCCACCTGAAAACGTGACGGCTCTGAAATGCTACAACACGCTCCGCCATTTGACTCGGCTGCGACGTGGCCTATGCTTTATGTTTCATCGATCCAACTGATAAATTTGATATGTCCATCGAAATCATGCGTGATCAAATGGCTCCTGCTCATTGTCTCAATGGCCCTAAACCATAAACAGTTCATTTTATAAAATTAATTTCTCACTCAAGTATGAACGAAATCACATGAGGTTTTTTTTCTAAAGCTTTGTCTACTCAAGAAGAACCTATATATACTGCTAATCATGTATGAAATGCAAATTTTCTTCATAAAGGACCAAACCTAGCTTGATATGGGGGAAAATGGTCCATACCTTAGTCCAAGAAGTGTAGCCTCAATTAGATTTGTTATTGAGCTTCGTTGTGAGCTGGTAAACCTCCTCCAAGTGTGACTTTTAATTGATATTTAGTCCAAGTAAGAATTTGACTAGAGGGTGAAGAGTGCTCAAAATGATGGGGCTTTGGTTGGGGAAGAATTCGTTGGCTCTAGTGAAGCTTATGAGAAAGTTAATTTGGAGCTTGGATGTACTTAGTGTATGACTGTGAAAACCTGTGAATTTTAGTGATGAGATTTATGCCAAGAAAGAATTTGACTAGAGGGTGAAGAGTGCTCAAAATGATGGGGCTTTGGTTGGGAAAGAATTCGTTGGCTCTAGTGAAGCTTATGAGATAGTTAATTTGGAGCTTGGATGTACTTAATGTATGACCGTGAAAACCTGTGAATTTTAGTGATGAAATTATGTTTTTATAGCAGAGATGAGGGGCTAAAAATGGTTGGGATTGGCTTCTTAGGATTGCAACAAGGTTATGTTAGATTTTAGCAGAGTTTTGTTAAGGTTTTGATTGTCATCCCCTGTTGGCCGTGGAGTGGTGCTTCTTATAGCCAAAACCATGACTGCCACCATGGCAAGCCAGGGTGGCTAGGAGGCCACTTAGGTTGAAGGAAGAAGCGCTTTAGTGGTAAATGGGGCTTATCCAACTCAGATGGCTTCAATTTCAGGTTTTCCCCAATTGGGGCTTCTCTACCATGGTGTTTTCTGGCGGTTTTGGTGGGTGTCTAGCTAGGGTCAGGTCACTTATGGTCTCAGGGAAGCTAAGGAGGTTTAGTGGTGCAATCAATTTGGTTTAATGGTGGCTCTAAGGTGGAAATATGAAGTGGAATTAAACTTTTAGCAAATTGGGCTAGGTTGGGTTCAACCCATTGGTCAAGTGGCTAGGCTCATGCCCAAAGTGATTAGGGTGCTTAAATTGACCCTAAGAAAGGTTTGAGAGAGCTTAGATGGCTGGCTTGATATTGAAGAAGAATTTTAATTTTTCATGAAAGAGGTAAGTCTAAGTAAAGGAAGGAGAGGGAGTGGTCACCTCCCCAAGCCAATTTTGGAAAGAATTGACTTTAAAATGACCATGTATGGCTCCATGGGACATGTCATGCCATGTAAGGTGCAATGGTGGTATTTCATGAGAATGTAATTTGGGATTTTGTGAATTTTCAAATGCAAAATTTTAATATGTCCAATTAGGATAAATTTTGATGTATTTGTATGGTATGCTCCATATGATGCCATGCTTAAATGTTCTCAATGCCATAAGATGATGGGGAAGGAATTTTTGTCATGTGGGCTCAATTTTGGGCCTTTAAAATTTATAAAATGAGCTTTTGAATATGCATATGAGTATGGACTTTTAAACATGCATGATGGACTTAAATTTTGAAATTGATCATGTGTTAATCAAATTGATTTGAATATAATTGAAATTGGATTTAGACATAATGAAATTTGATGTGTGATGTGAATTTGAACTTTGGGGGACTTGATTGGCCATGGAGGTCAATTTGGGGCTAATGGATTTGCATTTGAAATTAAGACTTGGAATTGGGTTCAACTTGGAATTGGGTTCAATTGGGCGGGTTCAATTGGGCTTTAATTTGGTTTCAATTGGATTTGGACATAGTGAATTTGAGTTTAGTTCTGAAATTGAAGAAATTTTAGATTAATTTGTGGAAATTGGAGGTGATTAGTGGACATTAAGCACTTAGGGGTAATTTGGGGATTTTGGTCAAAATGGATAAATTTTGTCCAATTAGACCCAATGGATGGTCAAGATAAGGTCTTAGGGGTGCTTGAAATGATTTTTAAGGTTTTGAGAAATTTTGGGCCAATAAGGGTATTTTTGTAATTTTGACAAATTTGGGGGGTATGTTTGTAAATATGAAAATTTTGGAGTATTTTGAGTAATTTGGATGGTATGAAATGGCTTAAAATGATTTTTGAACAAAATTGAGGGATTTGGGTCAACCTTGAATTTTTAGGGTTCTAGGGGCAATTTGGTAATTTTGGGGCAATTTGGTAATTTTGGCAATTTGGTAATTTTGGAGAAGTTTAGGGCTAAAAGAAAAATTTTTAAATTTGAAATTTGGGTAGGTTTGACGATTGATGGAAATACTGATCATAAAATTACTATCATGGTGCCATGAGAGCAGAGAAACCTCACTTTGGATCCTCCATGTGTTGTTTCTATCTACCCTAACTAAAGACTAAGGGTTTGGGGGACCACCCACATGAGTCTCCAAAGAGGCAAGGGAACCAAACCAACATTTGTAGGTTAGGGTTCAAGGTTGCAAGTGGAAGTGTGAAGGGCAAGTGTGTGTATACTAGACCAAGCCATATCCCCCAAGGTCAACCCTATGGTCAAATAGTCCTATGGGGAACCCCTCTTAAGTTTCCTTATATTAGTTCCATCCTACTATATGCTAGAGGTTAGAACTAACTTGTGGAACTCCTAGAAGAGAAAAGAAGCATTTAGAATTTCTAATGGTGAGGGATCCATCATTAGCCTTCTAGGATAGTCAATAAGAAAGTCCTATGGCTAGATCTTAGGCTTCTAAGGAAGAAAGACTAGACCTCAAAAAAAAGTGAGGTCAATAATATCCCCTTTAATATTAATGATGATGATGATGAGGCAGAGGATTAGAATTTATTTACTGTTTTGTAGTAGTTATGTTTTCAGATCTTTCTCATTATGGACTGTTGATGTATGTTTTATTGCTCTACTTACTTTTGTTTGTAATGCTACATTTGCTATTGCTTAATTAGTTTGCTTGTGTGTTAGAGTAGTCTTTTGCATTGCAAATTTCATGATATACATGTTCTGATTTAGATTGTCTACAACTCAACACCTATTTTTATTAATTGTACATGTATTGTTCTCTTGCTTAGAACTTCTAAATTTTTATTTCTCTTTTTTCATGCTTATTATATACAATACTGCTTTAAACTAATTAAAATCTTAAGTTTGGGGGAAAGGAAGGGAGAATTTTTTTTTTAACTAAACATTTTTTTCTTAAGTAAAATATATTTTCAAAAATTGTTTTTAACATAACCTGTGGTTTGGGTTAGCTTTAGATAACTATATTTTTTATTTTATAAATAATATAGTAGACTTAAGTACAAATTTTTACTTATAATGGTTAGTTCCATATTTAAGATATTTAGTATATAAGTACAAGATTATTTTTTTACTATTTAAAGTAAATAAAAAATTGTATTTTGTTAAAATATTAAGGAATTTATATTTTTCATCTTTAAAAGGAAAGAATTGAGACTTTATGAAAAAATCTTTTTAAAGTTAATCTAAATTTTTTGAGCAACGATATGTGGGAAGTGTTTAATTTTAAGAAGATGATGGTGAAGTTCAATATCATTTAAGTTTATCTAGATATAGTAGGCCTCACATGATATGAAAAGAAAAAGAATTGAATGAAAATGATCCAATTAAAAAAAAATAATAATAAGAGAATAATATGCGAGGAGAAGCTTGAGGAGATGACTAATAAAAAATTGGCTTCTCTTGAATCATCTTGAGGAAACAGACCTATTTGCATTTCTGAACTAATTTTTGAAGTATTCTCATCTTTAATAGTAGAGCTCTCATGAATTTCTTTTTCTTGTAATTTTTTTTAAGTATCCTTAGTATGAAAAACTATAATTATTATTGAATTGAATATGAAATCATAATTCTTAGACTTGACTACTAAATATTCTTACATTTTGGTTTTAACCTGAGTTATTGAAAATCTTTCTAAAGTTTCACTATTACATTTATAAAACAAAAAATATAGAAATCTTAAAGTAAAACTTACTTCCATAAGTTATACCTTTTATATATAGTAGAAGGGTTACTTGAGGATAAGTAACATTTAAGTTTGGGGAACTTCATCCACCTTAAAATTACTATTTTTATGCACATTTATACCTATTTTTAAGAAAATTATGCTTTAATGAGACGTATTTCATGTGTTTTGTGTGACATGTGCATAAGTTTGGCTTGCACCTAAGCATGACATTTTTGGTGCCTAGGTACCACAATTATATTTTAGAAGATTTATTGAATGGGGTCAAATTTTGAAGGGATGTCTGAAGCAACCCTTGGTCATTTTCAAAGCTCTTTAAATAGGGATTAATTATAAACAACTAGGGTGTGTGCTAGTTTGTGTTAGAGAGTGTTAGAGAGTTATAGAGTCGCATATAAAGTGGGCGGCCACTTTGGTGAGTCTTGGTGATTTCTTAGTTTGGTGAGTCTTGTAATAGTCCATTATAGTCAGAGAAGTTAGAGAACTTCAAAGTGTGCTTGGAGAAGCATTCGAGATGAGTATTTGTATCATTTTATTGAAGTGTTGTACTTTGGATATGAGCTTTTTAAATATGTTATGTTTTGTTATCCCCATCTCTTTCTCCTTGCAATATGAAGTAATCAAGTAGTGGTTTTGATTTGTTTGAAATTTTATTTTATTCCAAAAATTTGTGATGATATTTTCATTAGTCATTCATTTGCCTTACAAATTGACTACTTGTATTGTTAAAATTTATTGAGAAACTTATAGACCTAAGAGGGCCAAGATTTCTGTAACTAGTGAGTATCACATTTCATTTTGGAAAGAGCCATGGCGATCGTCTGAGGGGGAGTACAAATAGATATGGAGATAAGATTTGATGGTCATAGATTTGATATTTATAAGGTGACAGGCTAGATTCTTTTATCAAATTGGTCTAGAGTTTGGGACTAAGGGTCACTGGTACGTCCTTTAGAGAGGGCACAGTGGGTAATCTAGGAGTGAGAGACTAGAACCTACCCAGCACTATTATACATGCCGACACCATCTTAGGATTAGCCAATATTCCTTACACATCAAAAGAAGTAAGGAATAGGTATGATCCCATTTGTCACAATACCATAATTACACTTCTAAATATTTGAAATCCTACAGGGATTATGAATTATTTGCAAGGAGAAAGTCTCTTTATATACATATATCTTAAATTTTTTAAATCAGTGCATTTACTTTTTCTTGCATTTATAGGAACTAGTGAACTTTATTTCATTGCTTTAACTAATTTAGATATTTTCTATAGTTTAAAAGAAAGTTCTTTTAAAGTTAATTTCCTAAATTTTATTTCTTATCTTTCATTTCCTTGTGAAATCGATATTGAGAGTTTAAAAGAAAATTCTATATTACTTGAAAGGATTCATATACTTGCACAATACTGCTGACCTCACTTTTGTTTGAGGTCTAGTTTTTTCCTCTTTAGTAGCCTAGGGTCTAGCCATAGGACTTTCCTGTTGACTATTCCTAGAGGACTAGAAAGGAACCCTCACCTTTAGAAATTCTAAACACTTCCTTACTCAACTTGAAGTTCCACATATTGGTCCTAACCTCTAGCACTTAGTTGGTGGGGTCCGTATTGGAGAGCTCAAGGTGAGTCCCCATAGGATTGGCTAGCCTTAATGTAAACCCTATGTTGGTGTGGTCTTGGTCAGTATCACACACAAACTTGTACATTACACTTCCACTCGCATCCTTAAGCCCAAACCTACTTAACTTTGATCCCTTGACCCTTTGGGAGACTCATGTAGATGGCCCCCTAGACCCGCTAGCCCTAGGTTAGAGTTTAGCTAAGACCAGTACATGAAGGACCGAAAGTAGGGAATTTTATTGGTCCATGGCTCATGTAGGGTGATTGACACACCAATTTTACCAAAATACCAAACTTAGTCTTTTCCACCTAAATCCACCCAATTTACCAAAATGCCCTTGAAACTTCAAAATTACCCAAATTACCAAAATTTATCCAAAAATTATTTCGAACCATTTGAATCTACCCAAATTACCTAACACTCCCCATAATATCCAAAATTACCCAAAATACCCCTCATTTTGCCAAAATTACCAAAATACCCTTGGAGACTCAAATTGTTCCAAAACCTTCAAAATCACTTCAAATGTCCCCAAAATCAATTTGAACCCTTCAATTGAGCTCAATTTGACCAATTTGACCTATTTTGACCAAAAGCCACAAATTGTCTTCAAAGGCCAAATTACCCCAATTCACCCCCAATGTCCACCAATTTTAACCCAATTCTCCCCAAATTCAATTCTAAACTCAAATTAATCATGTACAAGCTTTCTTCAAAGGCCAAATTACCCCAATTCACCCCCAATGTCCACCAATTTTAACCCAATTCTCCCCAAATTCAATTCTAAACTCAAATTAATCATGTACAAGCTTGATTTGAACAAAATACAAGTCTAATTGAACCACATTTGAATCCAATTTCAACCCAAATCAAAAATCCCCAATTTGACTTATAATCAAAATCTCACTTAACTGAAACCCAAATATATCCAATTGCCCCAATTCTAAATCACAAACTCTTCAAAACACTCCCCAATATCAAATTGAGCCTTAAATTGGCCTTTGTAAAGCCTCAATTTTACTAGAAGTCAACTTGGACCAAAACTCCCAATTTTGCCCCAAATTGGCCAGGTCCCCAAATTCAACCAAATTGAACCCCATAACCTCAAAATTTCTATTCAATTTATATCTAAAACTCTTCATGACAATCTTGAGGACCAATTAGAACCATCAATTGGGCTTTGGCTAAACCCTAGCTCAACTTAAACCCAAGACTAACCCAACACCCCCAAAATCAACCGAATGTCCAAATTTCACCAAATTAAACCTCCAAATCAATTCAAAATCACTCAAAATCTTTTCCAAACTCTTGGGGAAAATCATCTATATCAAGTTGATCAATCAATTGAGTCCAATGTTATGTTTAGCCCAAGCCAAACCCAACTTAAAGCCAAGTTGACCCAAATTGAACCCATGAACAGAAATTGACCAAGCCATGCCAAATTGATCAAACTAAAGCCTCTACAGCCACCTTCTGGACCCTAGTGACCAGGCTAGACTCACTTAGCCCACCCTACATGGCCTATGGACCAATGATCTCTTACTTAAGGGATCTTATCCCATTTTTGGCCTAACTCAAAATATCTTTTCCATCATGCCTTACCATTAGTGTTCAACTATAATTAAGCACTCCCTAGCCTCCTTGAGCCCAGAAGTTACTAAATTTTGGCCAGCCACCACCTCAACCACCAAACATAGCCTGCCCATGGGAGCCTCAAATGGACAAAATACAAATTTAAACCTCCTTGAGTTGGCTAAGTCCCATTGGCAATTAGTGCCTTTCTTCCCTCCACCTCAGCAAGCTTTAGCACCTAATTCAAAGCCTAGAGCTCCACCAGACAGCCATGCCTATAAATGGAGCTCTCTTTGGCTAAATGAGAGCGTGCTTAAGACCTTGAGGAAACTCTGCCAAAACCTCACCAGAGCCTCTCCAAACCTTCCTAAGTTCAATCCCCTTGCTTTCAGCCACTCACAACTTCAGCCACTCACAACCTTTCAGCCACTCACAACCACTCCACAGAGCCAATTTCTTCACTGAAATTTGCCCCAAAACTAGGACAAAGTTCTCCATAGTGAACCAAAACTCCAAGTGGTTGTGCACACACCATTCCCTGAGTGAGATAAGTTGATTCCCTAAATAAAACCCATCATATAGAGCCTCTAGCATAGCCCTAGACCAACACCTAAAATCGGCCTTGGTCGAAATCAAATCTAGGAAATTCACCACAGCTCAGGACTACATGTCGAGGTTTTTTGGACTCACTAAAAGCTACTAAAAATATCTATCTGAGGCCACCTCTCCCCTACAAAGGTATTGAACTGTCTCCTCAAATCGAGCTAAAATTGATTCTCCATGGGTTTAAACTGTATTTCATAGCATTGTAACCATATGGATGTGCTCGTCTTGAGCTGATGAAGGTGTAGGAACAAAACCCATTTGATTTGGTTGAGTATCAAAAGAGATCTTTAGGTTTGAAGTTTAATGGCTTATGGGTTAAGTTAATCGGGGACAATGAATGGATGTTGTCCGTTTTCACATTTATGCAATGGACAATCGTCATGGAGTTAGACGCAAAGATGGAGTAGTATAACGGGCTGACAAGGCAGTTACGTGGCTGACAGCGTCCAATGGCAGAGCGTCATGTGGAAAGCTCGATGCGTATGAGGATCTAGTCAGCACTGCGTCGTTTAAATAGAAAAGTAGCCTTTTTTATGAATTAATTAAATATCAGATCTTTGAAAATACATAACTTTTCATAGAAAAATTATAAAAAAAATTAAAAATACCCTCTTGCTCAGTGAAGAGAGGAGAACAAAGTAGACTAAAAAAAATTATTTGTTGGCTTTTTAATTCTAAATTAATTAAATGGCATCTATGGTATTTTAATTCATTATGACTAGGCATTGCTCACCATATCTTAAAATTTTTAGTGTTTGTTTCTCATGACAGAGGCCATGTTCTCTGATTTTTCCAAAGTTAGAGGACTTTTCTATGCTTCTAATCCTAATTTTCAAGCTATGATGGCTATTTTAGTTTAATTTAATTAAATATGTTAATATAACACTTGGAAAATTATTGGATAGATTTTAGTAGGTTTCTTATGATCAGAGAAGCTTAAGAAAAATATTATGATGATTTGAATAATTTTGTACATTACTGTATTTATTTAAGTGTCTATATATTACATTAATTTATGTAAATTCAATATTAATCAAAAGTTGACAAAATCAATTTCACATTGTGCATACAAATCATGTTAACCTACTATAAAAGGTTGAAAATTACTTGATTAAGTTTAAGCACTGAAGTTGATTTCTTAAGAAACATTATATTTTTGGACAAAAAAAATATATTAAATTAAATACACTTAAGAAAATTATGAAAATTGGTTTTCTGAGTTCCTTGTGATCAGGAGCACTTAGGAAAAATAAATATTATTTTGAAAAAAAACTTCATTTTTAGCTATATCTTAAATCAAATAATAATTAAAATAATTAAAATTCCAAAAAATACAAAATATTTCAAAATATTCCTAATGGTTTCCCGATCACTTGGAACTCATTAAAATATTTTTTTCTATATTTTCTAAATTAAAAAATGAAATTTTTATAAGCTTAAACTGTATTTTCCTTATTTTCACATTATAAATAATTATATTAAGTAAATTAAAAATCATAAAAATATAAAATTTTTTTCTCTGAGTTCTTTGAGCATAGAGAAGCTTACTAAAAAAATAAAAATAAATTTTGTAATTAAATTATATTTTATGAATAATTAAGATATTCTTTTGATGTTAACAAATAATTAAATAATAATTAAAATTTGATTGGAAAAATCATGGAATTTTTCCTGTGTTTCTTTGACTCAAGGGAACCTCTAATAAATTTTTCCATGAACAAAAATTTTACTTTGATTGATTAAATAAATCAATATTGAAAATCCTATTTTTTTAAGGTTTAAATAATAATTTAAATTAAATAAAAATTTGAAAAAAAATACATTTTCTCCTCTGATGTTTGATTTGTCCCATGGACAGGGTACTCCAAAACATTTAAAGTCACTTGAATTATGCTTAATGAATTATGAGGTGGAGAGCCACAAATGCATAATGGTAATTTTAGATTTTGGTGCCCTAATCAAAATTAAGGATTAACCAAAGGGAAAATGAGTAATTTTGATCCTAACGCATATGTTTGGATGATTGAAACATAATTGGTAAAAAGTAGAAACCAACTTACCACCTTTCCATAATAAGAATAAAATTAAAATTTTTTAAATTATCAAGACTTGGAAGTTGATCAAAGTTAGATGATTCTCAAGTGATCTAGGACATAAGTTGGAAGTTGATGGGCTAAAGTTAGGAGGATGATGATTTACTTATTTTAAGCCCACAATTTGGATGATATGATCTTTTAATAAGAATATGTATCAATTAAATTTAAAATGATAATGATTGCCACCTTATCCCTTCCTAAGATTGTTAAGGGCTTGGTAGTGATCTAGGCTTCATATTTGAATTCGTTTAATTGGATTTAGAAGGATAACATGATTGATGATAAACATCTCTAAGCACTACAAACCTAACCTTTGTGGTGGGTACAAAATCTTTAATAACCTAAACTTGCCTTAGTGGCATTCACCCATATAACTTTTAAGTGAAATATCAATTGATTAATTAAGTACCCTGGCTTCGAGGTGATTAAAATGTCAAGATTCACTGAGTAGTAGGGTAGTTTTAATTTGTCCTGGGATGATTAATAAAACAGTATGATAAATTTAAAATGAACTCAAATGTTTCAAGAGATCTTTAAACTAGTTCAGGGTCATTCCCCGAACACTTTGAAATCTCATGGACATGTTGGAGGACAAATTGAACTTGTTATATTTTGTTATAAGATCATCCACAAAGATCTTTCAGGATTTAATAAGTCATATTTCATAGTTTGTTAGATGCACGTTCAACTATTCTTAATTTTCGCAAAATTATATATGCATATTGTGAAAAGATAATCTTTCAGTGGGAATGTAGAGAAGTTGACAGGTATGCTTTTATAGTTTTAATTAATTTTCTATTATTTTATTTTTTGCAATTTACTTTCACGGCAAAATATTATAACTGCTTAGTTGTGCACTTTCTTTTATTTGCAAAAATAAAACAAAATAACCTTTTAAAAATTAATCAACATTTTTCAAAAAATCTAAAACAATTTGTTTCCATGGTAACCATAAATCCTTTTAAATGTCACTAATCATAACACGTCCTTTTGAATTTACAGTAGTCCCTCAGAGGAGGTAACCTATGGTTGCTAACGAGATCTCCCGGGTTTAAATGACCTTCACAACTCATTTAATCTAAATAAATTCAAAAAAAAATAGTGATACCAAAATGAGGGAATCGTGGGATCCTAACCGGTGCCACTCTAATCAACTTTATCCTGCCTAACTTTAACCCCCTGATTGAACTTCAACTAATCATTTAAAACTTTTAAACCTTAGATTTTAAGACTGCCACTTCGCCGAGGAGCCTGGAGCTAACTTTATGGGCAACCTTCTACAACATAAAGATCTACAACAACACGAGGATCTACAATAGCACATATTTCCTTATAAATTAAAACAACAAGCCATAAGATCTCAAGGTTCTCTGTCTAGTGCAACATAAATCCTTAACTTTTTTTAGGCCTCTGTGTTTCTCTACTATACAATTTAAGCCCTAACTTATTTTATGATTCTCAGGTTGTCATTTGTCACAACCTAAAAACCTCATATCTTCAAGGCTATTTGTGTGATCGTCTAGCAATAAGTCCTAATTAATAGAATTTGGAGGATGTAACTTTTAAATAATTCCTTCTCAAAATTGAAGCTGAACCATAGAATAGCTTGGGGAGTCACAAAGGTTCTCCACAGGATCCATGACATCCCCTAGTTCCTTTTCCTTTGGATTCCATAAAATGTTCCAAATTTGAGTCATTCTAATTTTACACCTCTTTGTCCGATCTTTTGAAAAGTCCTATCCTTTGAATTCCTTAAAGAAAATATCACCTCATTTTTATTAATAGTTTTCTTAGGTGACTTTAGTTTCCTTAGAGGAAACTTTCAAGAACCCATCTTAATATAAACCCTATTTAATTTTTAGTATTAAATAAGCGAACTTGACGGTCAACATAAAAGTTATTTTCGCAGAGTTAAATGGATGTCATAAATTATCTAGTTTATTTAATCGAGCCTTACCAGTAAGTGGTGTGTCTAACCTTCAAGATAGATGCATTTCTTGCGGTATTAGGATCGTTTATTTAAATTACTGAGGATAAGAGTTCGGTCCGATTTTGTAATTTCAAAAACTTTTCCCAAATTATATATATATATATATATATATATATATATTAAATTAAGTCGAACATCGGGATATCTGTTCCGGCAACCGACAACTCCCAATTTGGCGACCGACGGCTTTTGGTGACTCCACTAGGGAATTATTTCTCTCTCCATTTAAATTAGGGAATATTTTCTCATACGTTGGTTATGTGTCCATGTCCTATATGGACCAATTATTCTTCTTCTGTTGGCATGCCTCATGCCTTTCTTTCTTGGGTAAGTATAGTCAACTCTTTCATAGTTCAAGCCCCTCTGTTCAATCACCTTTGAACAGAGAGGTTCGGGAGTTAATTAGGACTTTTATCTTTTGTTTGGGGTAAGACCCCCAATAGGTGTATTGGTGGACTAGTTCCGCCTGGGCATTGTGCGCCGTGAAGTCAGTCCCGCACTGGGTCCTAAAATTCACTTTCTTTTTCAGGTTTGGTTGGCTACTTTGCAAATTAAATTGAATTGTGTTGTGTTGTGCTTGCTCTTTAACCCTTTTTAATTAATTTATTAAATCCTTCTACTTTCAAAATTTTTTCAATAAATTTTAAAATCTTCACAAACTAAAAATTAAATAAAGACTGCCCAGTCTACAAATCAGTTTTTATTAATTTTTAGTGTTAGCACAGAATTACAATGTGTTGGCAAAAAATCTAACCCCATAGCTTCCTTTTTGAAGCTACTACGATGGCATTCCCGACGCTCACTTTCTCCTGCAACTTGCCTACTAACCGTAATGCTTGCAATGTCGCTCCCACTATCAAGCTTGGAACTAGATTTGATAAACTTGAAGTCGTTCTCTTAAAAGCCTCATTCATCATAATGGAAGTTACCGCTCCGGAAGTTCAGGAGCCTTCCGTTGAATTTAACCTGAGCTGTCCCTAGGATATCCCTTCCTGCAAGAAGGTGAAAACTGCTGCCCCGACACCTATCAAGTATGTTGTTCCTTTTTCTGCCAAAAGAAAGGAGGCTATGATTTTGGAAAGTACGACAGGAGGATTTACCATCCCATCATCGATATTTGTGATTGGATCGAGTTTGAAGTATATGACATTAACTCGATCTGAAAGAAGAAACCGCAGTCGAAGGAATCAGAAAGTCGCTAAAGCACAAGTTCTGAAAAGATACCTGTTGATGAGTTTTATCATGAGGAGGACCTTGGATTAATGGAGGCATATCTGCTTCTACGAGGGAGTAGGTTTACCAATTGATGAATACTAATGGATATGAAAGTATTTAAAAGATTATTGCTACCTTACAATTGTTTCATGGTAGTAGTGAGGAGAGGGAGAAGCCTACTCCTATCACTAAAGTCCGTACAGTGTTCCGGAGATTGGCCGCTAAAGAAGGATGTTCAGTCATTGAGCTGCTTAAATGAGTGAGATGTGTGGTGTTCCCTTGAATGAAGAAAGATAATTTAAGTGATGTCAGATTTTCCCAACAGTCTTAGAAGTGAAAAGAAGCTTTGTCAGCCCATATTCTCATCAGATTCCATCTGGGAGGTTGAGTTGATACTACCGTTACTACCAAAATTGAACTTAAGTGAATTAATTTTACCTTTAGACATAATTAAACCTTAGTTAAACCTTAACTACTTTAGGTTTAACTTAACAAACCGTAATTAGGTCTAAACCACATTTAGACCTAATTACACCTTAGTTAAACCTTAACTAAATTAGGTTTAACTCAACAAATCTAATTTGGTTTGAACCACAATTAGCCCTAATTAAACCATAGTTAAACCTTAACTCCATTTGGTTTAACTTAACAAACCCCAATTAAATTTAAATTATATTTAGACCTAATTAAACCCTAGTTAAACCTTAATTACATTAGGTTTAACTTTAGGTTTAACTTAACAAAAACTTAACAAATCCTAATTGGGTCTAAACTAAATTTAGACCTAATTAAAACTTAATTAAACCTTAACTACATTAGGTTTAACTTAATAAATCTTAATTAAATCTAAACCACATTTACACTTAATTAAACTCTGTTAAGCCTCAACTACATTAGGCTTAACACCATTAACCATTATGAGTTTTAACCCCTAATTAGGCCTAATTAATCTAATTAAACCTTATTTACATTAGGTTTAACTAACCTTAAACTTTAATTAACTCTAGCCCCTAATTAGACCTAATTAATCTAATTAAGCTTTACTTACATTAGGCTTAAACAACATTTATACCATAATTAAGCCTAACGTAATAAGACTTAATTAATCTTTAAGCCTTACTTACATTAGGCTTAAATGACATTAAACAATAAATAATTCTAACCCAATTAGAATTAATTAATCTTTAAGCCTTACTTACATTAGGCTTAAATGACCTTTAAAGCATTATTAATTCTAACTGAATTAGACTTAATTAACCTTTAAGGCTTACTTACATTAGGCTTAAACAACCTTTAAACTATACTTAAGTCTAACCTTAATTAAACTTAATTATTTTTAAGCATTAATTACATTAAGCTTAAGTAGCCTCTAAACCCTAATTAGACTTAACCTCAAAAAGGTCTAATCCAAACTTTGGTTCAAGCCATATTGAACCTAAATCAAACCTAGAACTGAGGTTCAACCCAAATTGAACCCAAGTTAACTTAAACTTGAGGTTCAATCCATATTGAACCTAAATCAAACCTAAAACTTAGGTTCAACCCAAATTGAACCCAAGTTAACCGCCCAAATTGAACCCAAGTTAAGAACCCAAGTTAACCGTAGGTTCAACCCAGATTGAACTTAAAATCAAACCTTTAATTTAGGTAAATCTAAATCAAAATCTAAACCCTAGGTTCAACTCATATTGCATCTAAAATCAGACCTTTAACTTAGGTTTAATTCAAATTAATTCAAAGTTAATTTCAACTTTAGGTTCAACCAAAATTGAACCTAACTCAATTTCAAACTAAGGTTCAACCCAACTTGAACCCAAGTTAACCTAACCTTAGGTTCAACATATATTGAACCTAAATCAAACCTTTAACTTAGGTTCAATTCAAATTGAAACGAAGTTAACATAAACTTTAGGTTCAACCCAAATTGAACCTAACTTAATTTCAAACTTAGGTTCAACCCAACTTGAACCCAAGTTAACAAAACCTTAGGTTCAACATATACTAAACCTAAATCAAACCTTTAACTTAGGTTCAACTCAAATTGAACCTAAGTCAACATTAATTTTAGGTTCAACCCAACTTGGATCTAACCTAAATCAAACACTTTGGTTCAAACCAACTTGAACTTAAGTGAACCCAAACCTAATCCAACTTAAACTCAACCCAACCTGAACCTAACTTAACACAAACCTTTAGGTTCAAATCAAAGATTTTTAGTTCAACCTACATTGAACTGAGATCGACTCGATTCTAAGTCCTAACCATATTGGATTTAAATCATTTTTAATCTTTAGGTTCTACCTGCTTTGAACCTAAAACATCTTAAGTCTTAACTACATTGGACTTAAACCATTTCAAACTTTAGGTTCAAACTTTAGGTTCCATTTCAAACTTTAGGTTCTACCTACATTGAACCTAAAACATCTTAAGTCCTACCCACATTGAACCTAAACCACTTTTAATTCTTAGGTTCTACCTACAACAACAACAACAACAACAATAAAGCCTTAATCACACTGAACCTAAAATAGGTTCTACCTACATTGAACCTAATTTACATTAAGTCCTACTCACATTGGACTTAAACTATATCAAACCTTAGGTTTTACCTAAATTGAACCTAAAATATTTTAAGTCCTAACTACATTGGACTTAAAACATTTTCAAACTTTAAGTTCTACCTATATTGAACCTAAATCATCTTTATAACTAAAGTTTCATTGAAATTAGACATAAATCTTAGTTTTTACTTAAACTCCTTCAGGTTAAATCGACATATGACCTAAAACAAATGAAATCAAAAAAACTAAGTCATCGACATAAATGACAGAAAATTTATTTTGAAAGACATTAAATCTTAAACTTGAACATTTGTGTTTAAATTTACGAGGATTTCTTGGACGATGCAATCTATCGTTGCTGACAAGAATTTTTTGGTCCTGGTTTAAACATCTTTTTGACTAAGTAAATTTGAATATTTTACGGCCCCAGGACAATGAAGCCATAGACATCTTGGCTGGGTCGTTTGAAAATTATTCAACCAATTAAATGACCAGCTAAAACTGATAAATCTGAAGACATGATTTTATGCTAATCGTGTTTCGTTTTGCAGGTTTATTAGAGACATGAAAACAAAATTTTGCTTTCTATTTCCTTTACATGTTATAGGGTGTGCTAACTCTGTTTTGCAGAATGACATTTAGAAGCAAAATTTCAAGACAACAAAATGACATGACATAAATAAAACAAAATGACATGACATAAATAAAACAAAACGACATGACATGAGCAAACAAAAATGAAATGTATGCAAAACCAAACGAAATGGAAAAACAAAAGAACATGACATAAACAAAAACAAAATGACATGACAAAAGAAAAAAACCTTTAGGGTAGAATCAAATTCTTAGAAATCTATTACCCTAGGAATAAAACATTTGATGTTTCTTTCCTTGCCATGTCCTTTCTTAGAAGAATAAGTGTTAACAAGAATTAGGAGTTTTCTTAGACAGTTTTAACTGTCTAAGATGTAATTAACTATAGAAGCTTGCTTCTATAAGAAAATTAAGAACTCAGAATAGCTGATACACCTAAAATCTCTGGCTTTTTATTTTTCATGTGGTTTTCCTTTTATGACAAATCATTTTTCTATAATGACTACCATAATGAAAAATCTTTTTTGACATTTCTTTTCTCATGTTCTCTATCTTTAGCCCTTCTCTTTCCTTATCCTAGTTTTATAAAATCTTGGAATCCTTGACATGATTCAAGAGTATAAGTTAACTTGAGATTAGGGCAATGAAAATAGAAAAATAGAGCGGTGACTCCATTCAACCAAAGCACACACATCATGACAACAATGAGAGAATTGGTAGCGACTGCAAATGACGAGTTTTTGGTGCCATCAAGAGAGTGGCGAGTCCGTTAGGGAAGTTTTCTCTTCTCATTTCCCATTAAATCATTCATTCCTCATACACATATATTCTATCTTTTGACAGATAGGATTATCTTTCTTAAATTTTAACTCTATGACATTAAGAGTTAAAATGATATTCTTAGATATTCTCTCTTTTGACAGATAGAATTATCTTTCCCAAATTTTAACTCTACGACAATAAGAGTTAAAATGACATTCTCAGATATTCTATCTTTTGACAGATAGAATTATCTTTCCCAAATTTTAACTTTACGACATTAAGAGTTAAAATAACATTCTCAGATATTCTATCTTTTGACAGATATAATTATCTATTTTTCACAAATTTTAACTCTATGACATTAAGAGTTAAAATGATATGACATTCTTAGATATTCTATCTTTTGACAGATAGAATTATCTTTCCTGAAATTTTAACTCTTCGACATTAAGAGTTAAAATAACATGTCACTCCAAGATATTCTATCTTTTGATAGATAAGATTATCTTACCCAATTTTTAACTCTACAATATTAAGAGTTAAAATGACATGACATTCTAAAGTATTCTATCATCTATCATTTGTCTATCATTTGACAGATAGGACTATCTTTATTTCAACTCTTTGATAATAAGAGTTATCCACGACATTTGTGACAAACATTCTATGACAACTGTGATGGACATTTTATCACAAAAATAACATGAAAATCACAGCAGACACGATACACATTCTATGACATTTACAACAGACAAGATAGACATTCTATGACATTTACAATAAACATAATAGACATTCTATGACAAACACTTCATGACATTCACAACAGAAATTTCATGAAATTCACAACAAATATTTCATGACATCTACACTAGACATTCTATGACAATCACAACAGACATTCTATGAAAATCACTATAGATATTCCATAATATTCACAATAGACATTCTCTGACATTCACGACATACATTTACATCTATGAAAACCATTCTATCATGTCTACAATAGACATTCTATGACGGACAAAAATTCCATGACATCTACAAAAAACATTCTATGACATCTACGATAGAAATTTCATGACATATACGATAGACATTCTATGACAGACACTTGATGACATTCACAGAAGACATTATATCACATCTATAAAAGACATTTCATGACATATGCGACAGAAATGCCATGACATTCACAACAAACATTCCATAATATCTATAATAGATAGATATTACATGATGTCTATGACAGACACTCTATAATATCTATGAAGACATATATTTCATGACAAAAACTCTATAAGATTTATGACAGACACCCTACAATATTTATGACAAACAAACATGACATCAATGATAGACATTCTATTTTGTAACAAACATTCTATGACATCTATGACAGACATTCCATTCTGTGATAGACATCCCATCATATTCTATGATAGACATTTTGTCATATCTATTGCAAGCATTCCATGTTAGACATTCCATAATCACAAGATAAAAAATGACATAACATAACAAACTCCTAGTTTACCAAACAAATACAAAACTATTCGACATTGATTATCAGACCTGTTGTGATTGATTCCTCAAAATTTATGTTTTCCTTAAAGACAATCCAGAAAGGAGTAATCCAAGACAAATATTCCGACATTTCGACAAAAAAATGATTTCAGGGGGAAATGAAATTAACGCCCTAATAGTTGGGTCCTTTACTAAAACTTTGGATTGGGTCCTATATAAATTTCAAAAAAAAAAATTGTGTGATGAAAGTACAAGTAATTATCTAAGGATACTACGAGCCTTTTAATATCATGCCAAATGATTTGGTCCTTACTTTCAAGTGAGTTATAATATCTCTAAACTTATCTTAAGAATATTTTGACAATTATCAATTATTGAAGTTTGGACATTCAAAATCCTTAAATATGCTCCACCAGATATAGTAATTCTTTGAGAAAAATCTTGAGGTTAGCATAAAATAAAAAATTGGTGTTTGAATTCAGACATTTAGAATCTTTAAAACGCCCCACCAGATATATAAAAAAATTGAGGTGAGCATGAAATCAAAAATTGGTGTTTGGACTTTCAAAATCCTTAAAATGCTCCTCGAGATATAGTAAAAAAAAGCTTGACGTGAGCATAAAATCAAAAATTGGTCGTAGGACATTCAAAATCTTTAATATACTCTACTTGATATAACAATTCCTTGAAAAAAAAATTGAGGTGAGCATGAAATAAAAAATTGATGTTTGATATGAGACATTAAAAATCATTAAAATATGCTTCACCAGATGTAGTAATTCTCTGAGAAAAAACTTGAGGTGAGTATGAAATAAAAAATTGGTGCCCAAACTCTCTCCCTATTTGATAAATCTTGAAAAATTCTCTTAATAAAATTCTTTCAATATTATATTCAGGAGAAAAATTAAGTGATCTTGCCTTTTGGTAGGCTATTAATTGGCTCAGATATATCTTTAGAAAATGAAAATATTTTGATCATATAATAAAAATTTTGAACCAGAAAGAGGGAACTAAGGTAAAAGACTGAGTTATTAACAAATTAATTCAAACTTTAATCTAGAGTCATATCTTTCAATATCTAGAAGAACCAATCTCAATTCATGAATGTCAAAATGATTTCTGAAAAACAGTTTGAACAACCTTGATAAAAAACAATGGGATAATCATGATTGGGAGAATCCTATCAGTTGATCTATTATCAAAATATTTTACCATAAATCAGTAGGAAGTATTTGACACAAAATAATAATAATTTAAACTAAGAAACAAACGACCAAAATAAAAATGACATCAACTCAACTGCATGAAATAACATAAAATTGATTCTCGTTCTTCACACAAAATAAATGACAAACATGGACAAGAAGTTCTTCAGAAGACTTAAGCTAGACAAACATTAAGAATTCAAAACAATTCTATCAAATCTATATGTTTTTTCACACATACTCTCATGCCATTGGATGTAAAACCTTCTTGACAAAGGATCATGGCTTTTCTATAACATTCTTATTTTTTCCTTGGCTACGATATCATTCCTTTGACATTTCTTCCTAATGAAACAAGAACTTGACAATTGAAATCTTTGAGAGATGGTAGAAAACCTCATTTAATGTTATATGGTATCCACTTTTTATCCTGCTATTGGATGTAAGACCTTCCTGACATAGAGTTCTAGCTTTCCTATAGCTCTTCTTTTGGGATAGGATATAAGTATCTTAACTCTCCTTCCCAAAATTGACATTTGACATTTCCAATTAGTGATATAATACCTCCTTCAATGGAGTACGGAATCCACTCTTCTCTTGTTATTAAGTATATGACTTTCATGACATGAAATTTTAGCCTTCCTTCAACATTTTCTTATGGGATAGGATATACGTCTCTTAGCATTCCTTCCCAAGATAGACATATCGACATCATTCAGAAGTAGTATAAGACCTCCTTAGATGGAATATGACGTCTACTTTCTCTTTTACTATTGGCGTAAGACCTTCCTGACACGGAATTATGACATTCCTTTAGTCTTTTCTTTGGAATAGGATATAAGTTGCATAGTATTCCTCTTTAAAAATTGACATTGACATTTTTGAGAAGTAGTATAAGACCTCCTTAGATGGAATATGGCATCTACTTTCTCTCTTACTATTGGATGTAAAACCTTTTTGACACAGAGTTATGGCATTCCTTTAATTATTCCTTTGAGATAGAATATAAGTCGTATAACATTCCTTCTCAAAACTGACAAAAAATTATATTTAACATCTTTAAGTTGTATCATATGACCTCCTTAAATGGAATATGAAATCTACTTACTCCTTAACTATTGGATATAAGACCTTCCTAACACAAAGTTATGGCATTCCTTTTGTTATTCCCTTGAGATAGGATATAAATCATATAGCACTCTTTCTTAAAATTGTTAGACGTTGACATTTGACATCTTTGAGTTGTAGTATAAGACCTCCTTAAATGGATTATAACATCTACTTACTCTTGAATTATTAGATATAAGACCTTCCTGACACGGAGTTTTGACCTTCCTTTAGTTATTCCTTTGAGATAGAATATAAGTCATCTAGCATTCTGATCCCTGGATACCTAATGCTTATGCACAGTATAACAATAGTTCTGTTGGTATTTTTCACTTGTGTTTCCTTATTTGCAACAAAACAAAAAACTTGATTCTAAAGAAAAATAAGAATTTAACTTTTTAATATATATATATTTATATTTGGATACTACGCAAGTATACGTACCATTATCAAGTCCATTATCAAGTAATACGTACCATTATCAAGTAATATAGGACTTTTTGATTAGGACCTGAATATCGAACCCAGAAGTAAGATTATGCAATATGCATTTTTTAGAAAGTTTTTCTATTTTTAAAAAGATAATTACTTAAACTAAAAACAATTTTTGGAGGAATTTAAAATTTAAATATTTTTGATATTTTTTATATTTTAACGAAATAGTAACAACTAAAAACATAACTAAAGTTTTTGTAGAAGAAAAATATTTAATATGAAAATATTTTTCTTCTTATAATGAATTAGTAATAAGTATATGAATTCTATTATGGAAGTATGCAAATTTTGTTGTGCCAAATAGGAGCAAAAATATTCTTTACCCTTATTAGAGATGCTATAAAGAATATTGGCTAATTTAAAGTTTTAATAGTTATGAAAACCGGCTAGGCAGTGAAGATACTAGCTCTCACTCTAGAGTTTCCTTGATTCCCTCTACCTAGGGGCTAACATTCTTGTATCAGAACCTAAAACAATAAACCAAGTTGGGGGCTTTAATCTGTCACTTTAAAGTCCTCTAACTCTACACCCATCAATGAATAAATCCTTATTTATTTGCACTCAATCATATGAACTACATTCTCATTCATACAACCTCATTTGATTCTTTCCAATTGCTGACTGAGACAATACCACCCCGGTTCTGACATGTTCTCACAAAAAATTTTAACATCTGAATTGGCCAAATTAAGAAGTAAATGAAGTGCATGGATTTAAAACATCACAACTTCTTCCACATTAAAGATCAATATTCTCCACAACTTCTTCTCCACAACTTCCATCCTAATATTTTAAGAAGAAAGATAAAGAAAACTACTCAGAATAATGGAGAAAACAAAAACACACTATAGCTTAAAAGAAGAAGTCATTGTCAAAACAACAACAAGTCTCAATTAAAATCAAAAGTAGTCTAAAAACAAAAAGATAAAAACTTATCTCAAGTCCTCCGCCAAACTCTTGAAGTTCCTTTGAATCCCCTCTATTTAACAATCACTCAAAACAAAATAACAAAAAGGATAAAGTAATTAAAAAGTGGTTCCTGAAAATCTCTCCTAACTAACTCCCCAGAAAAGAACTTTCAAAACTTGCCAATATTTTCAGGACTCTTTTCTAAGTCCTTCTTTCTTTTATAGTTTTCCAAGAGGTGCCTTGGGATCTCTTCAAAATGTGTCTTGATTCGATGTATTTTCCCAAGAGATGCATCCTTTCATGATAATTTTTATCCATGGTGGTTACAACCACCTATTAAGCCAATGGGTGCCTAAAAAACCTATTTGAAATTCGTGAAAACTGATTTTACTCGTCTAGTAACTGCCACTGGCGCTTAAGCACGGGGTTCTTAAGCACAGGATCTCGACGCTAAGGCGCGACCTTCTCTATTTAACTGGCGCTTAAGCACTGGATCTAGCGCTTAGGTGCTAAAACTCTTTTGCACAATTTTTCACCTTTTTGCTCCAAATTTGATCATTTTTCACTCCTTTAAGCATTTTTTTAATTTTTACTCGTATTTGTAAGAAAAACACAAAAATACCTTCCATTAAATCGTAATATCTCAAAAATAGGTATAAAAATATGTCCAAAAACACTATATATTTTAGGTGTATCAAGATCCCCCAAACTTAAAATGTTACTTGTCCTCAAGTGACACTTCATTCTTTAAAAACCAAATATGTATGATGTATATATGAGTTTCTTTAGGAGTAACTAAAATTTAGATTTAGAAATATAGTAGTCCAATTTAGAAAAAATAATTAATAAATGAGACCAAATTAAAGTTTGAAAATTTTTAATGTTAAGAACTATGAAAATATGAGTTTCTATCTAATTCAGAAATATTGTAAGTTCTCCAAATTTAGATTTTAGTTCTTTTATTTTCTCTACTTAAAATTTTTTATTAAAAAAAATTTACTTACTATATTACATTTATAAGCTTAAGATTTTATCAAGTCTTATACTTTAAAAAAATCAAATGTAGAACTAATTTTTGATTAGGCACAAATCCTCAAGCTTCTCCTCCCCTACATTTCTTTTCTTTTTCTTTTCTTTTTCTTTTCTTTTCTTTTTTCTTTTCTTTTTCTTTTTCTTTTTCTTTTTCAGGCAAGGATTACTATATAAAACGTTTACTTGTAGATATAATAATAGTATTGAAAATTATTTTAATAAAAAAAATTGAAGTATTAAAAATAAAAGTCAAAATTATCTACATTTTTCAAAAATAATTTTTTTCTTACTAAAGATAGTCACTTATATTAATCATTTTCTATAATAAAAATTTTTAACTTAAATTTTTTCTTCATTACTTAAAATTTTAACTAAGTTTTCTTACTCATTTCTAAATTAAATTTTATTTTCCTAATATAACTTTATATACATAATCAATTTTTCTTTTAAAATCAAATTCACTTGTTGTACATTTGAGAACAAATAAAATTCTAGTTTTGAAAATGTTTTTCAACCCCCCCAAACTTAAATTTTTAACAGCTTAAATAGTTTAGCATTAAATAATATATAAGTAGGAATGAAAATTTAAATAACATGCTAACAGGAATTTTAACATCCTAATTATACAAGTATAAAACTAAAGACATAAGTAAAATTAATTTTTGATCATTTTTTCTTTATTTTCATTTTATTTTAACATGTAGAGATTCAATAGACTTCTAAACATTGACTATAAAAGCGAACAACACATTAACATGATAAAAGAAAAATACAGGATAAAAGAAAAATACAGGGCACTAGTTTCTGAATTTCAAGTTTAAGATCTAAGTTAGCAAGACTTTCTACTTTATAACAGATATGAAATTAAGTTAAGTTCTAAACTAACTAAATCACAGTACTAAACATAAAATAACAGATGCTACCCTAAAATTTAAAAATAAAATGAAATACTATCTAACACAACAATCACAACAACAATAGAACATAAAAATTTAAAACACAACATAAATCATAGTCCAAAACAACACAGATGCAAATGTAGCAAGCTCAGACCACATAGTTCACATCATATTACAATTATAAAATGAATCTCTCAGCTCTATTCTTCATCCT
>NW_018252564.1:148940-156743 GCF_001263595.1 Phalaenopsis equestris
ATAATCAGGATATCGAGGATATGGAGGAAATTGCAAGTTCACCTCTAATCTAATCAGGCTTTTCAAAGATGAGTGGAATTTCTCTTCATAATCACTCTTCCTTCTATTATAACTATTAGTATGATCTGCAAAACGCTCTTATTTTTTTACCTTATCAGCAGTAAAATTGATATTGTCCATCATCTTCTGCAATAACTCATCCTGAGTCTTGGTATCACCTCTAGATGTAGAAGCACGAGAAGTAGATAGTCATGATGAACATGCAGCAGAGGTAGATGCAGCACACATCTCTAATCCACAGCTTCTGGAAAATCATCCTCTCCAGTAAAAAATTGAATGCTCAGACTAAGTCTTCACATTCACCTTCATGATGGGCTTTAGAGGTAACAGAACTTCCTCCCAACTATCATACTTCACTCCAGCCCTCTTGCATAATGAAAATATCAAGGAAGCAAATCCCATACCTACAGTAGTAGCAGTAGCAGCTGAACCGATGATAGTGGGATAGATCAAAGCCTCTATGTTGATGGGCTTTCCTGAATACAATAAGAATACAATAATTCAACGTCGCTCTTTCTCTGGTCACTTCAGTGAGATGATTGGTTGGAAGAAAACGACCAGAAATGAAATAGTGTCAGGCCTGCGAAGGTGAACATAATTTTGAAGTTGGGAAATTTACTCTCCTCTCATTGGTGATCTTCGAAAGTCCTCTCCCATTAGTCAAATATGAAATAATATCATCTAACTCCGCTTCAATAGGACTATAATTCAAATAAAAACATAAAGTCTTTGGTGGTAAATGGTAAAATAAGTTGATTACCTCTGGAGTAAAAGGTACCAACTTCCCTCTAACCATAACTTGATCGTCTTCAGCCTCTGGGAGATTTGCATAAAACTCCCTCACAATAAAAATTACTGTGATGGCAGAGAAACAACAGAACTGTTTGCACTGTCGGCAGACTATCAGGTCTTCTACCTCTCCACCTGGACTCTTGAAACATCGCTCCTGAATTAATTTTTGTGACTGCAGAGCATCACTATATCGATCCTCAGCTTTTGAACTAACAAACTTGCTCTAATTGAATGGGCTCTTTCCTTTACTCCTTTTCATTCTTGGTGTCATTCTAAAAATTTGATAAATTCCAAAAATAACTTTAAAAATCAAGTTTAAATCACTAAACTAAACATCCAAAAGCACTAACTAAACTTCCCAAGCAATTTCCATAGATTTTTCTTCACTTTTTACAATTAATAGTAAACTTTCAAAATTTTCCAAATGTGCTTAAAATATATGGTGAAAATCCAAAATTTTTGCATAGAAGTAAAGCTCTTACCCTAAGGAACTTAGATCTAGCAAATCTCACTCGATTCCACTAAGAAATCTTCAAATTCCACTTGCCGTAGCCCTTAAAATTGCAATTTTGAGTTGGGGAAGATGATAGGAGGTGTTAAAAATGGTATTTTTGAACTTAAAATTCACTTTTAACTGTTCGCAAACCGGCGCTTAAGCGCTGGTATGTTCGCAAACCGGCGCTTTTTAACTGTTCGCAAACCGGCGCTTAAGCGCTGGTAAGTGGAGCTTAGGTGCCTGCTTCTCGGGTTGACTCGCGCTAAGCGCGAGATGTGGCGCTTAGGCATCAGTGCACAATTTTTGAAATTTATAATTTTAAGTAAAATGCAATATTAGGCAATATTAGCCTAAGTAAATATTAGCCTAAGTAAACCACACCTAAATGGTCTCATAGCACTTAAAAGACTTTTTTTACTTCCTATAACTCCCTTCTCTTTGAAAATTCTCCATAATAGTTTATTCAATTTGAGGCTAAAAATAACACAAATTTTCATAAAAACAAACTTATATTAATTCATAAACAAGTACAAACACATTTAAATAGTTAGTTCTCTCTCCAAATAGTCTTGGATGAGAAAATTTTTCTAAGTACAAAACACTTAACACACATTTTACAATTAAATACATAAGTGATACAAACACTTAACACAAGACATAAACACTAACACACTTAAAAACATGACTCCAAACAAACAATTCCTAAAACTTAACTTAATGACACTCTTCATTAGAAGGAACAAATTTTTGTCTTTCAGTAGTCTCTCAAGGAATATAGAGTTGATAAAACGAACGGTGGTGACGAGCTCTAATACTATCATCTTCGATCCACCTTTGCTTAATGAACATTGCCTTATTTGCTTCCTCTACATAATTGGTATGGCTGAACTGTATCCTAAGTTTCCACCCAATATGTTCTAGATGAGCATGCAATTTAAGCACCTTAGTCTCTAATACAGATATAGTATTCTCCATCTTGTTGATCTTCTCTGATATTCCTTCAATACTAACGACTAAGAAACCGTTATACATCTCCTATGCGCTTTGAGTAATGAACGTCTTCTTCATGGCTTCTTCCTTCTTCTTCAAATCCATCTCCCATGAAGACATTTTCTCTAAATCTCTCTCTTTTCTAGACTTTTAGAGCTAACAATAATCCAGGGTGAAATTCCTTCACAAACCCCTTCTATTTATAGGCCTAATTTCCCCTAATAACTTCTAGGCAGGACTATCAACTACCAAGACGAGTTTATTCCAACTAAATTGTAGTTATACCTTCTAGAAAATGAAATTTGCACATGTGATTAAACTGCTGCGCTTAAGCGCCAGATCTCGCGCTTAAGCGCCAGATCTAGCGCTTGACCACTAGTGCACATTTTTGCACCAGTCAACTTAACATCCAAATTCTTATTCTAACATGTCTAGGTTACTAAATAAAGTCTAAAAATCATTACTAGCACATAATAAATTCAAAAATACTACGCAAAATTTCTTAATCAGACTCAAAAAAATAATCAAAGCAAAAACACACTGATAACAATGGGTTGCCTCCCATAAAGCGCTTGGTTTTACGTCGTCAGCATGACATAACTAGTGCTCATTCTGGTTGACCCAACATCTTTCCATCATTATATTTATGTTGATCCCCTATATAATAAGGTTTCAGTCTATGTCCATTCACTTGAAAATTTTATTTAGAATTATGATCTTTAATATCCACAGCTCCATAAGGATAAACTTTTATCACAACAAATGGGCCCATCCACTTGGAGTTAAGTTTGCCTGGAAATAATCTTAACCTTACATTATATAGCAAAACTTGTTGTCCTGACTGAAAATTTTTAGTAAGAATATTTTGATCACGCCACATTTTCATCTTTTCTTTTTAAATCTTATCACTCTCATAAGATTCATTTATTATCTCTTCAAGCTCATTTAATTCTAACAAACTTTTCTCACCAGCATCTTTTAAATTATAATTGAACTCTTTAATAGCTCAATATGCTTTATGCTCAAGTTCAACTGGTAAGTGACAAGCTTTCCCAAATATTAGTTTATGTGAGGACATTCCTATAAGATTTCTATATGCAGTCCTATAAGTCCACAAAGCATAGTTAAGTTTGACTGACCAATCCATTTTTGCTGGATTCACAGATTTTTTCATAATTCTTTTAATTTTCCGATTGGATAATTCAGCCAAACCACTTGTCTGAGGATGATAAGTAGTAGCAATCCTATGATTTATATGATATTTCATTAATAACTTCTCCATAATGGCATTTCTGAAATGTCTTCCCCCAGTAATGATAACTCTTGGCATCCCAAATATACAAAATATGTTCGTTTCAAAAATTTGGCAACACTTTGAGCATCACATAAAGGTAAAGCAAAACTTCTATCCATTTGGATACATAGTCCACTCTAACCGAATATATAAATTTCTGAAAGATGGTATGAATGGTTCCATGAAATCTAATCCCCAAACATCAAATATTTCAACTTCTAGCATATAATTGAGGGGCATCTCATTTCTTCTAGAATGATTGCATACTTTTTGACATCTATCACAAGTTTTAATATAAGCATTAACATCTCTAAAAATTGTAGGCCAACAAAATCCGGATATTAGAATTTTGTATGTTATTTTATGTACACCAAAATGTTCCCCAAAATCAGAATTATGAAATTTTTGGATAAGTTCATAAGTTTCTTCTAATGGTAAGCATCTTTGAATGATTAGAGCCTTTCTTCGTTTATATAAATATGGGTCATCCCAAAAATAAGTATTAGCTTCAGAAATAAATTTCCTCATTTGTTGGTATGTCATGTTGGTATGTTGGTATGTCATTCCATAGGGTTTAAGATTACTAACAATATAGTTCAGAATGTCAACATACCACTGAACACACCACTAAGTTACAATGAACAATTTTTTATCTGGAAAATATTTATTAATTTTTTTTTCAAAATAGAGTGGTTTTTCTATTTCAAGCCTAGACCAATGATCAGTAATTTGATTTTCAGTTCCCTTCCGATCTACTATTTCAAAATCAAATTCTTGTAAAAGAAGAATCTATCTTATAAGTCTCGGTTTAGTATCCTTCATTTTCATTAAGTATTTAATAGCACAATGATCTGTATGCACTATACAATGAGTTCCAATCAAATATGATCTAAATTTATTAAAAGCATATACTATTGCTAATAACTCTTTTTTAGTTGTTGTATAATTAATTTGAGTTTCATTAAGAGTATTACTAGCATAGTAAATAACTTTAAAAATTTTATCATATCTTTGTCCTAAAACAGCTCCAATAACATAATCACTTGCATCACACATAAGTTCAAAAGGCTTTTCCCAATTTGGTGCAGTGATCAATTTTTTTTTCAATAATTTAAAATCTTTTAGGCATTCCTCATCAAAATTGAAAATTGCATCTTTCTTCAGTAAATGGCATAAAGGCTTAGCAAACTTAAAAAAGTCTTTAATATATCGCCTGTAGAATCCAGCATGTCCTAAAAAACTCCTAATTTCCCTTACATTTATTGGATAAGGTAAATTAGAGATCATTTGAATTTTAGCAGGATTTACTTCCGTAAGGACTTCAATCCCTTTTTCAATTAAATCACAAAAAAATATCATCATACATATTTGAAATGTAGCAGGGGCATTACATAAACCAAAGAGCACTCTTCTAAAAGCCAAAGTACCATAAGGATTGGTAAATGTTATTTTTTCTTGATCCTCAGGAGATATTTGAGTTTGGTGATAACCGGTATATCCATCCAAAAAATAAAAGTATTTATGGCCAGCTAGTCTATCCAGCATTTGATCTTGAAAGGGTAATGGAAAATGATATTTCCTAGTATAAAAATTTAATTTTCCATAATCAATGCATATTCGCCACCCTGTAACTTGTCTAGTAGGTATTAACTCATTATGCTCATTCACAGTTACAATTACTTCTCCTTTCTTAGGAACAGAGTGAATTGGACTAACCCATGCACTATATGAAATATGGTAGATAATTCCAGCATCTAACCACTTTAAATTTTTTTTTTAACAACCTCTTTCATAACAGGATTTAATCTCCTTTGTGGATCAACCCTGGGTTTGCAATTTTCTTCCAGATTAATATTATGCATACAAATTAGACTGGTTCCTTTAATAGGTTCCTTTAATATCAATAATTGCCCATCCGAAGACTTTCTTAAAAATTTTCAAAAATTTCATCAGCTTTCCTCTTCTTCCTTTGTTAACTTCGAGTAAATTATAACAGGTAAAGTAGAGGAATCTCCTAAAAAGGCATATTTTAAATGTTCAGGAAGTAATTTCAACTCAAGTTCTGGAGGTTTTTAAATAGATGGACAAAATGATTTATCTTTGCCTATCGTGTCCAAAATTTCAAAACTTTCTCGAACATAGTTTGAATCATCCTTAAAATGTTCTTCACATAAATCAGATCTAATTCCTCTTCCTTGCTCATGTTCCAAATATTTTTTCTTCATATTTTCTTCATAAGTAGTCTTGAAATGGCATTCACTCAGATATCTTATAACATCCATTCTATATCATTCATCATCTTAACTGTTTACAGGGTATTTTATTGATCTTGAAATATTAAAAGTAATAGTTTGATCATTGACTCACATAGTTAATTCCCCTTTCTGCACATCTATCATTGCTCTTCCTGTACTTAGGAATGGTATCCCCAAAATGATAGGTATCTTTTCATATTCCTCCATATCTAGCACAATGAAATCAACAGGAAAGATAAATTGATCCACTTTCACTAGGACATCTTCTATAACTCCTTTAGGATAGGTTATTGAACGATCTGCTAACTGCAAAGTTATAGTAGTAGGGGTTATTTCTCCTAATCTCAATCTTTTAAATATTGATAATGGCATAAGGTTAATGCTTGCACCTAAATCACATAAAGCTTTCCCATAAAATCTCTCCTATTGCACATAGAATTGTAAAGCTACCAGGATCTTTAAGCTTTTCAGGAAGTTTTTTCTGAATTATAGCACTGTACTCCTCACTAAGTGCAACAACCTCATTATCTTCAAACTTCCTTTTTTGATTGAGAATATCCTTCATAAACTTTACATAGGCATTTGTTCTAAGGCTTCAACAAATGGAATATTGATTATAAGCTCCTTAAATATTTCCACAAATTTTGAAAATTGCTTATCTAGCTTCTATTGTCGAAGTCTCTGAGGAAATGGAGGTGGTGGTTTTTCTAAATCAACTTTTGGCAGAGAAATAGGTCTTTCAAAATCTTTTAGAGCGTCCTCTTTTGATTCTTCAATTTCTTCTCTCTCTACTTCAATCTCATTTTGAACCCTACATTCCAACTCTCTTCTGCTTCTAAGTTGTACGAATTTAACTTGCTCTTTATTCTAGTCTTTTAGATTTGATTCAGTATTACTAGAAAGTGTTCCTTGGGATCTATTACTTAATGAACTTGCAATTTGCTCAAGTTAATTCTCAATATTTCTAATTGTAGCTCCTTGACTTTGTAATCAATTACCCAATTGTAACACCACTTCTTCCATAGACAACTTTTTATCCTTAAATTGTGTATTACTATTGATTCCTAGAAGATAAGTAGATCTATAATTCTTATTCCCTTGGTTTTTCTAGTTTCCCAATGGGGTTACTTGGTTGTCCCCCTATTCCTGATTATTACCACCCGAATTGTTATTCCAGTTAAAGTTGGGATGGTTCTTCCAACCTAGGTTATAATAATTAGAATATGAGTTATTTTGCTTATTATTTATGGCATTCAAAGTTTCTAATGATGTTTGATAATCTACTATTTGGCCTAATGAATTCTCTTCAATCATGGAATTTGGTTGAGAAAAATTCATTCCAAATTGGTCTAACTTCCTTGAAATTGCAACAAATTGATTTTCTAACATAGTAAATACATATGTTTGATGAATATTGGCTACTTTATTTGGATTCACCTCTAAGAAGACCATTAAAAATTATTGGTAGCCATCTCTTCAATTAAAGCATAAGCATTATGAAATGGTTTTGACACAATGAACCACCAACAGCGGATCTAAGAGAACCAATTAATCCATTATAAAAGGTTTGAATTATTAACCAATCTGGTATAGCATGGTGTGGACACTTTCTTAAGAGTTATTTAAATCGTTCCCATGCTTCATAAATAGATTCCTCTTCAAACTGATTAAAAGATGTAATATCATTTCTAAGCTTCACAGTTTTTTATGGTGAAAAATATTTATCAAGGATTTTTTGTGCTAAATCACCCCAAGTTCTGATATATCCAAATGCTAACAAATTCAACCACATCTTAACTCTATCCCTCAGTGAGAAATGAAATAACCTAAGTCTTATGGCATCATCTAAAACACCATCATATTTAAATGTAGCACACAATTTTAGAAAATTGGTAAGATGTAAATTTGGAAAATTT
>NW_018252564.1:156800-160591 GCF_001263595.1 Phalaenopsis equestris
GATAGTAGGTTTAAGCTCAAATGTAAGCTCAAATGAATTAGCCACTACAGTAGATTTTTGAATACTACATTGAATTTCATCTATAGTAGGGATGGCATAATCTCTTAAAGGTCAAAACTATTGATGAATTTCAGCATTTTGATTATTTTAGTTTGCCATTTTTGTATTTTTTTTTATTTTTTTGTAATACTAAAAATGAAAGTCCAAATAAACAAACATCCATTTCTATTACAAACAAAATCACAGAAATCAAAGTACAAATATAAGTACATCAATTTCATTCAATATTAAAATCCCAAGCTATATCGTCATCGCCTTGATCAACAGGTGAATTGGGTTGATACTGAGTATATCGGGGGCACTTAGGAAAAGTAACATCAAGCTCACCTCTACAGTGTCGGGCCTGAGCTTCATAATAGGCTACCTCAAAATTTGAATGCCTTTGAAGGTACTCACTATCGTAATCATATTCATGTTCTAAACCTCAAATCCTTTCATTTATCAACTCTATGCTCTTCCGCTGCAAGGTCAACTCATTCATCAAATCAGAGAGAATAAGGGAACTAGAAGGTGGAAGGTCATAACTTGTAGAGGGGACATCTCTACTAGTAGAAGGTTCTTGACTTCTACTCCCAGTTCTCCATTTCTCATGGGATTCATAAGTCTTCAAAGTAGCTTTACTAATGGCTTTCATAGGATAAACTCATTCTTCATCTTCAAATTCTACTCCAGAAAGTTTGTAAATTGTATAAATAAGTCCAGGATGTCCTAGACCTCCATTAGTCTCACTACTCGCCGTAGTCAATATATTCTTAAGAATAATTCTCCCCACATTTATAGTTCTATTATTCTGAATACAGAAATTTAGAATAACTCTATCTCTAGTTACCTCACTATGGTGATAGGAAGGTAACAGAGTAGAGGAAATGAAATAGTGCCACACCTTAGAGGTGGTATTCAACATGGAAGCAGAAAAATTTACCCGTTCTCGTTGTTTAATCTTCCATGTTCCTTTCCCATCAGTGAGAAAATTGATCACATTATTAAGGGGGCCTTCCATCATACTAAATAATTCATATTGGTAGCTATAAGAGTCTGGGACTTCATAAGAAGTGTTGATGCGAGCGGCAGTAAACTCAACAGGAAATCCACGCACTTGAACGATTTCATCTTCAGAATAGATTACGTTGGCGTAGGACTCCTTCACAACATTTGCATCAGCTTTATTGGTGGTGTAACAAAAGTTTTCCCCCCTCCGCTCTGCAATAACTTGTTCAATTTCTCCTCCCGGACATTCAAAAACTGGATCTTGTATACACTTCTTTCCTTTACTGAAGTAAATCTTGTTTGAGCCATCACATTGACGAAGCGAGACTTGTCGAACTCAACTCTTCTCTTTTGGCATGGAGCCATTTCAATCTAATCAAGTTATAGAAAAATTCCAAAAATTACTTCAAATATACAAATCATGGCTTCCAATGGTAATTCAAAGAGTTCAACATTAATATCCATGAATTTCTTCCCAAAATTCTTTTCACATTCTCAAATTTTTTGGATCTCCTCAATGTGAAGGAAATCCATGGTGAAAATCAAATATTTTTAGCTTGGAGTGAAGCTCTTACCTAGAGATGATCAAGTCTGGTGTCAAAAAGCCTTGAAATTGCCTCCCAATCCAAGATCTTTTAAGCCCTAGGTCGAAAATGGCATTTTTAGGAGGAAGGGGATGATAAGTAGTGGCTGTTGACTGGTCAAAATCTCGGTTAAATGTGTTTTTTCGTGAGCTCGACGTCGGCGGAGTCGATGGCACCGTTGGCGCGCTCTATTGGAATTAAAATCCTAAGTCTCAGTAAAATCTCGCCGTCGGCGGCGTCGAGGGTGCCGTCAGCGGGCTCTATTCATTTTGTCCAAATTCCGGATTTTTGCGATTTTGATCAATTTCAAGCCTTAACGACATCTTTTTAATCATTATAGACATAATTTTAAGTGACTAAATGATGTACTTAGCACATATAAACTTTCACAACACAAAACATCACATTTATATATAAATTCCAAGGGGTACAATGTATGTTACATAACACACCTAAGTTTGGTATTTTCTCAACCTCAATACAAAGCGAGGGCGTCGTCGGCGGGCTCTACTAATTTTGGTTCAAATCCTGGATTTTCACGATTTCGATCAATTTCAATCCTTAACAACATCTTTTCAATCATTATAGATATAATTTTAAGTGACTAAATGATGTACTAAGCATAAATAAACTTACACAACACAAAACATCACATTTATATATAAATTCCAAGGGGTACAATGTACGTTACATAACACACATAAGTTTAGTATTTTCTCAACCTCCATACATTAATTCAGCGTCGCAATCCAAGCCACAACACTTAAAACACTGAAAATAAAACATCTTATGCTTAGTCTCAACTATACAAATATCTACAAGCATAATTCTAAAGCAAAGCAAATGTAAAGTTCAAATCAAGATACATAGATAGACACATAGGTAGTAATATAAATCTACTAATCTTCAGACTCGGTACTCGATTCTCCTCTGAGATCACCCATTGATTGCACATGAACGAAGAGGTTGTAGAAGGGTCAGAGTGGAAATTCTTCAGTGGAATCTTCTTCTATTAATTTCATCCTCCTCATTAGTTGTATTAAGCTATCTTCTAAATGTCCAGAGTGCTCGAAATGTTCCTTCATCCTCCAGTCTAGATGATCAAAAAGAAATCAGAGATATTATTATTCGCATTCATAACATTTTGTACCTCCTTTTCCAATTTCTTGATTCGGCGCAGGATCACCAGAGAATTATCAAGGACTAAGGGTTGAACTGGCAGTGATTTCTGAGATGCTTGATCTACTATAATGGCCATGTCGTTTTCATCTTCAAATGATGAGAATCTTTCAGTTGGGTCCAAAGGCTTCCAAGGCAGCAGTATCTTTTCCCAATTTTTGTAGGACACCTGGAACTGACTGCAAAGAGAGAAGGCCCAAAATTGACTTCACAATTATTGATCCAATGTCCATCGACAGTCCCCTTTGGATGCAGTAATTCAAAATGACACTTTCTTTAGAAACTTTATCGATGTGCATTGTCGGTAACAGTTTTACAGAAATGAAAAAGTGCCAATATTTTGAAACGAGATTTAGGAGTGTCGCAGAAAAACTAACATACTCGTTTTCTCTTATTTTCCAGTTTTCAGTTTTGTTCATTAAATATTGGTAAATCTCATTCATCTATTTTCTCGTTGGGAAGAAATTAGAATAGTGGCAGACAGTAACATTCTCTATCATATATAATTCATTGATCCGTATAGGAGTGAAAGTGATCCATCTTCCTCGCACATAACAACTCCTTGGTTGACTCCTTGGTTGATTCCATGTTGATTCCATGTAAATTTGCATAAAATTCTTTCACCACTAAAACAACCACGACGGCGGAAGTGTAGCACAACACTTCTCATCTTTGCCGCACAATCGTTTCTTCAATATCCATCATGGGTACTTGGATGATTTTTAATTTTTATTATAAAGTTAGTGTGGTAGTTAAATTTGCATGTGTAGTTTAATAGATGCTGAGTAGTATTTTGTGGATTTTAATGTAATGTGATTTTTATTTTCACATTTTAATTGTAATTATTTTTTTTAGTTTTGTGTTTGTGTTAGGAAATATTGTGCTTATTTAATGTTTTAGTTTTATACTTATTTCAAAATTTCATTACCCAGAAATTCCTCTAATAATTTATATGTGTAGAAAGCTCTTAATATTACAGAC
>NW_018252564.1:161155-161490 GCF_001263595.1 Phalaenopsis equestris
GGGAAAGAAAAGTAAAGTTCAAAATCATTAAAGGCTATCTAGATATAGTAATTCTAACTTGAAAAAGGAAAAAGAAAGGATTGAAAACAATCCCTGAAAAGAAAAGAAAAATATATAGGATTGAAAGCAATCCAAATGAAAAAGAGAAAAGAAAGAAAAAACTCTGAAAGTGAGGAGATGCTTGAGGAGAAGCTTGAGGATATGCCTAATCAAAAATTGGCTTCACTGGAACTACCTGAAGGGAAAACCTAATACATTCCCGAACTTATATTTATGGATTAGATCTTTTACTAGTAGTGTTCCCATGAAGTTCCTATTATTTATTTGAATATTCT
>NW_018252564.1:161512-162917 GCF_001263595.1 Phalaenopsis equestris
TAAGTGACTTAATATTGCAACATATAGTCATTCTTGAAATGAATAGACTCTTAAACTTGATAAACTTGATAACTAGATAATCTTGTGGCTACAGAGTTGATTTAATTACTTGAATTCTTTCAGAAAATCTCACTGTGATATTTATTTAAATCACACTTATAGTATTTCTGAATTAAAACTTTGCTGCGGGAGATCATAACTTTTATATAGTACTAAAATTACTTGAGGACAAGTAATAGTTAAGTTTGGGGGATTTTGACCCAAGGAAAATATGTTGAAATTTTCATACCTATTTTATACTATTTTTAATGATAATTCACTTTAAAGAAATGTATTTTTGATGTTTTATTGCAAGAATGATGAATTAGGGTCATTGAAGCAAAAAGATGCAAAAAGGAGCAAATTTGGAGCGAAAAAGACCAAAATGTGGAGATTTGAACTAGGCCGCCGACGGTGCCCTCGACCCCACCGACGGTGAGTTTTTCCCGAGGCTACAGAGCAAATTTTTTTAGAAGTCTGCCGACGATGCCCTTGAGGCTGCTGACGGTGAGCTCGGCGGTTATGCCTACTCATGCTTTTGATAAGTCCAAATTTTGAAGGGATGCTTAGGCAACTCTTGGAAAAGCTCATCCACAACTTTAATAGACTATTTTGGTCAAAAATTAAAAGGGGGGGAGAATCTAGAGAGTGAATGAAGTTCTATAGAGAATTCCTAGAGATTAGAAAGGTTCCAATATTGTGAGGAATTCTTCGAGAGATTGTAAGAGTGGAGGGAAAGTGAGAGATTTCTTCCTCCTTACTGCTTTGAAGAGGAATTTTGTCTGTTGTAAAGAATGGAAGAGATTCAGAGGAACTTTGAGGAGTGTTCTTGGGGAGAAATTAGAGATAAGTTATTTACTTGTTGTAGTTTGTATGACTTTGATTTTATATATGAATTTTGAGTTTTGTTGTGTCTTTCCCACGAGATCTGAGTAGTTTTTTCTGTCTTTCTCCTTGTCTTGAAATTTATGAAATGGTGATTTGAATTGGTGAAACAAGAAAATGTTTAAGAAGTTGTGATGATCTTTTCACTTCGATTTTAATGTACTTTCAATCTAGCCAATTGATTTGTAAAAATATGTTGAGTTTTACAACTAAAGTGAAGATTACATCCAAGATTCAGGGAGGTCAAAGCCCTTGGAAGTTGGGTGCAAATAAATAGGGAAATAATATTATCAGGGGTAAAAAAGGAGATTTTAGAGTGACAGACTAAAATTCCCAATTCGGTTCTATCGTTTGGGTGC
Organism: Phalaenopsis equestris; assembly: GCF_001263595.1. Taxonomy (NCBI): domain Eukaryota; kingdom Viridiplantae; phylum Streptophyta; class Magnoliopsida; order Asparagales; family Orchidaceae; genus Phalaenopsis; species Phalaenopsis equestris. The sequence goes on from NW_018252564.1 coordinate 162,796, forward strand.
TGAAGTGTAGATGTTAGCCCTCAGGTGAGGGGAACGTGGGAGCTCCGAAGTGAGAGCTGGTATCCTCCCAGCCTAGTCGCAGATTCAGTAAACAAGCGTAGGATTAGTCAATGTTCTTTATG
>NW_018252564.1:163189-246605 GCF_001263595.1 Phalaenopsis equestris
CCTGTGGGATTGATATCTAGGACTCCATTAGAGCCTTATATTACTTGAGCGATACGTATACTTGCATTGATAAGTGTGACTTTACAATTATTGAATATTTATTACGTCCATATTTATCTTATATTTTAATCATATAAAAAGTCGCTGTCAATAGTATCCCCTGATTTTTTTCGAGAGTTTTCTTAGGTGACTTCAGTTACCTAAAATTTAATAACTATAAGGGCTTGCTCTTATATGAAACTTTCAAGAACCCTGCTTAATATAAATCATATTTAATTTTTCATATTAAATAGGGGAACTTGTCGGTCAACATAAAAATGGCATAAAAAATAGTTTTTCACAGACTTAAACGGATTTCATAAGTTCTTTAGTTTATTTAATCGAGTCTTACCAGTAAGTAGTGTTTCTACCCTTTGGGATAATGCATTGCTTGCAGTATTAAACTTTTTTATTTAAACTACTAAGGATATGAGATCGGTCTGGTCTTGTATTTTTAAAATTTAAATTACTACTTCTCCCAAATTATATATATATATTAAAATGAAACTTTTTCCTAAATTATATATATATATATATATATATTAAATTAAACGGCTGTCAAGATATCCATTCTTGCAACTGACAACTCCCATTTTGGTGACTGACAAGTAACCCTAGTGAGAAAACTAATAAAATAAATTTTATAATATTACATTTGTTCTAACTAGCAGCTAAATAAAATTTGGATCAAGTTTTTGACATATTAAGGAAATAAATATCTGCCTAATTGCGGATCAGGTCAGCCACCCTCATCGTAGCATGCTTTGCCCACTACTGATAATTTCTTGACTTTATTCAGACTTTACAAATCTCTCCTGAGGATAGATAGATGGAGGTCAAGTGGTGAGTGGAAGCGTAACCTAGGAGGTAGTCGCGGTCGAGTGATTTGCACAATTCAACCGAGCAGAGTTTGTTCAGATGCTTATCAAAGCCCAATATTCACCTGTCTAAGATTCAAATTATAATTCATGTAAGCCTTTGGTTGGTCTTTCTACAATGTATTCATTGGGCTTTACCCCCTTTCTTAATTTTTTGTGGGGTTGGTAGGAAAGAGTTAAAGGTGAAAGCTTTGCCCTTTCTTTTGTGCTGAGCTGGCTCTGTCAAATCAGAGCTTTCTTCAATTTTTCTTCCAAGTTTTTCCTCGAATCTTCAATAGTTGGCTCTCCCTCAACTAGCAGTTTTCGTGATTGTTGGCTTGCTTCAACTCTCTTTGAAGGAGTGATAAAACCAGTCGAAGTCGGTCAAGAGATCTCCCGTTTTGAAAGATTCCTAGATGACCCTTCAGTATCCATAAAAAAAGGAGCAATCATTTCATCTCTTGAATCATGTATAATCACTAGTGGAGGTTTTTGTTTGATCAACATTAATTCACTTGTATCTTTATTTTGAATAACAATAGAAGTTTTGGAAACTAAATGAATGAAATCTGAACCTGAAATTTGCCCCTCTAAAAGGTTTTCTTCTTCGGTTCCATCTTCTGTCTCTCCCACTGGGGAACTACCCGATCCATTTCTCTTCCATGTCACCTTCTTTGAGAGCTGAGTGAGATTCTCTCGCTTGATATTCTCCTTGGCCTCGTCAGAAGAAACCCACAACTTGCCTATCATTTGGCTATATTCAATCAAGTTCAACACTTAATTTATAATCAGGGAGTTAGTGTTTTGAACCACTGACAGTTGTCCCTTGAGAATGACATGTTTCATTGCTCTCAAGCTCAGGGAAATTTTCTTACTCTTCTTATACAGGTTGACAGTTTCCTTGATTAGGATATCACTCTCATCATAAACAACCCTCAAAAACTAATGTTGGCATAACTTTTAATGTCATAAGTGTAGGTTGTCCACTTGAATGATTTGAGACTGTGTTTAGTTTTCCATGATCCAAGACATCTATTAAAATCTTCTAATATGTGCTTTGAGCATAAGTCTAGGATCAGTACCAATTTAGCCCACAAGGGAGAGCTCGCCAATGGATGATGATGATTCTGACTCGAGATATGTTTAATATATATTCTAGGGTTAAAGACTATGCTACATCTATTCAGAGCCTCTTGTGCTCAAAAGCAACATAGAACTCTCACGTGCACAATTCAGGAAAGTCAAAATCAAACATACCTACCGACGTAAGGGTGTAGGACTCCTTTTGGCACTAAAATTACTTAATTGAAACTTCCAAAGTGTTCATTTTTTAGGTACGGGGTCATGATTTAAGGATACATGGTTTCTCGTAGCTTCCAGATAAGTAGAAGCCTTCCAACAAACATCCAGATGTGAAAGTGGGTTTTAGAACATTCAGATTGTATTCAGCCCTGAGTAGTTATTTTTATCTGTTATGGTGCATCCCTAGTGTCCAACTAATGCAAGGAAGCCTATTATCATTCTTGGATATCCTCTGGAGGTCTCGAGATCCATAGAAATGTTCTACAGAGAATAAGTTAAGAAGGGGGTGAAGAAGATTAAAATTGAATTTATTTAAGGTTTGGCGCTTAAGTGCCACTCCATGGCCACATAGGTCCTCAATAACGATGTCCAACAGAGAAGGGGGCACATATACACCCCCCGTTGGGAGCATAGGCACCTAAGCACTTGTGGAGTGTTCATTTCTTATGCCTACCTAAGAGGATTTCACATAGGCACCATCCATGGGCACATAAGCGCCAACTCCTACAGACTGCAATCTAGAAAGGAGAAGGCACCCCCAATATGCACTCAAAAATATAGAGCTGGGTACATATGCACCCAACATCTGGTGCATATGGGCCCAAATAAAAGATGAAGTAAACTATTTTGCAGAGAGCCAGAATTAGTGGAGACCTTTGTGCATTATCTGTGGAATAAAAAACCATTTTCCTTGTTTTTTCTAAATATGGAAGCAAACCAATGGATGAAAATCTTGCTTACCATTTTTAGAGGAAAATCCACTAGGAAGACAATGAGGAAGCATCGATCCATCAGATGATGTAGAAGAAGAATAATAGGATCGGTTGACGTCATGTGGGAGTGGGAAATTAAACTCATTCTTACAAAGAGAAGCTTTTGAATACTAGGAGAGAGCATGGAGAGTTCTTGAGAAATTTTTTATGATTTCCTCAAATTTTCTTCTCCTTTCTCTTCATCTTCTCCAAGTTTCTTCATTTTCCTCCACATGTGAACCATTTCCCTTTGTTAGAATTCTATTTTATAGATGAAATAGAGGAGAAATGCAAAGATATCCTTCATAAGGAGAACTTCTTCATGCTTTGGGGATGAAGTGGGGCCAATGTCACCGGAGCGCGATTGAAGCTTGGAGCAAGCTGAGAGCACGCTACTCCAACGATCATGTAGGTAAAATCTCCAAATATCTTGCATATTTTCATTCTTGGATCCCCCTAAGTCTTGATGTTAGAGAATCTAGGACCATGATTTTGTGTTAGAGTAATTCTATAGGTTAGGGATCCATGTTCACAGGCTATCCCTATGAATCCAAGCGATTTAAAATAACCTTAGCCCTAAATCCCAAAGTTGAGGTTGTACTAAACTCATTGATTATTTCGGTGGCTTAATTTGGATGGACACTTGAAGCCGACCGGTCGAGTGTTGACCATACTTTTTGTTGAGGTCAAGTTTCATCTTTAGAAACCTAAGATCCAGCTATATGACTTTCTTGTTGATTGTTCCTAGAAGACTAGTAATGGAACCCTCACATCTAGAAATTCTAAAACTCTTCTTTAATCATCTTGAAGTTCCACTTGTTCATTCTTACTTCTAGCACTTATTAGGTGGAGCCAATATGGGGGAGCACAAGAGGAGTCTATATAAGACTGTTTGGCCTTAGGGTTAGCCTTATGTTGTGTGGTCTTGGTCAGTCTTGCACACACACACTTGATACCCATCACCTACACTCACAGCCTCAACCCTAAACCAAACATGCCTAGCTTGACCCCTTACTCTATTGGATAATCATGTGGATGGTTCCCTAAACCCTTAGCCCTAGGATAGGGTTTGGTTAAGACTAGCACATGGAGGATCCAAAATGGGAATTCCTATCATGGCTTAAAAAAGAGTAATTTTATAAATGTCATCCTCAATTGATCTCATCTTACCCAAATACCCAATTTAACCTTTTGCCCCCAAACTTTCTTAAAACTACTGAATTGCCTCTGAAACCCTAAATTTTCTTAAATGACCCAAACCACCCAATTTTGATAAAAAATCATCTCAAACTCTTTTAAAAACACCCAAATTGCCCAAAACAACCCAAAATTTCAAAAATATCACTAACTTTGCCTAAAATTACCAAAATGCCCTTGGTGGTCAAAATTTTTGCAATACCTCCAAAAATCATTTCAAACACTTTTAGAACCAATCTTGACCACTTATGAAGCTCAATTTGTCCAATTTGACCTATTTTGACCAAAATCTCAATTTAGCCCTTTAAGGCCCAGTTATCCCAAATCACTCCTAATTTCCACCAATTTGACTTTAATTTCCCCAATTTTAATTCTAAACTCAAATTAATCATGTCAAAAATTAATTTGAACCAGTTGAATTCTAGTTGAAACACTCTCCAAACCCTAACTTCAACTTGAGCCAAAAGCCCCCATTTTGACCATAGCCTCAAATTTCCCCAAACTGAGTTCCTTAACCTGCCCAAATCCTACCATTTTGAATTATAAACTCCTCATGAAACTCACATAAATCAATTTGAGACTCCAATTTGCTTTTTCATAGCCTCAAACCTAACCTAAATCCAACCCAAATCAAAATAACCAATTTTGCCCCAAAATTCAAAATCTCCCAAATTGAACTTCATAACTCCACAATTTCCACCCAACTGATATCTAAAACTCTTCATCATAATCCCTTGAACTAATTTTTGCCATCTATTGAACCAAATCCAAACCTTAGCCCAATCCTAACCCATGTTTAGCCTAATTGCCTCAAAATTGATCATGGGACAAATTCCACTAAATTGAACCCCCCAAATCACTTTAAAATCACCCAATTCTTTTTCCAGCTTTCTCATGACAATCATCCACATCAATTTGATCAATAACTTGTCCCATATATTAACACAAGTCCAAACTAAAAGCCCAAATATGAACTCAAACCCCAAATTTGACCAAGCTCACTGAAATTAATCAACCCATCATCACCACAGCAAGCATTGGAGCATTAGTGACCAGGCTAGATCTGACTAGTCTAACCTACTTAATTTAATGGACAAAGGGATTTTCTCCTAAAAATGATTAAACTCAAGATATCTTTGCCACCAAACATCAAACCTCAAAGAAAATCACCATTATGCTTCCTCTAGCTCCCCTGACCACCCTAGCCACCTTCCTTGTCTTTGCTAGCCAACGCAGTTGGGAGAAAACATAAAAAATTAGAGCCACCCCAAGCTTTAAACCTAAAATTAGAACTACCTGAGTTGGCTCACCCTAATTGGTCACTTGCACCTTTCTTCCCTCCACATAAGCAACTGATTGCACCCACTGGCTAGCCCTGGTGGCCACCCTTTCCCCCTTTATTTAACACCACCTCCCATGGTCAAACATAAAAAAGTTCACAATACCTGGGTAAGATTCTACCAAATTACTCACAGAGCTTATCCAAGACTTGCTAAGATCAATCCCACCATTTTCTCCCACGGAAATCCACTGGCTAAGCTCAATTTTGAGTTCAAAATCTAGGGTGTTTTTTATCATCCCATTAAAATCTACCAAATTTTAAATTAAACTACCCAAAATCTTCCTAAAACCAAATAAGGAAGTTCCCCATCGAAATCCCCTCTTGTTGAGAACTCTAACCCACTTCTATACCAAGGCCGCATCACCCCTTGATCAAAATCTTGCCTAATCTCAACCTCAATTCAAATTAGTGCTTGGAGGAACATCGTGGAGTCACATTGAATGTCTAAAACTAACCCAATCAAAACTTCACCTCTTGGGCTAAGGAATAAATTACAAACCCTAAAAATGTTTTTGGTTTCATCAATTATTAAGAGAAGTTGTATTTCATACTATTGTAACAGTACATATAGGTTTGCCTTGACTAGATGAAGCTATAGGAGCAAACCTCATGTGATTTGGCTTAGTATCGAGAGAGATCTTAAAGTTTTAGTGTGGATGGTTCTCGGGCCAAGTCATTTGGGGACAATGAAGGAGAGTCATTGGATCGTGTGTGTATCAGATGGAGGGCTGAGATTGCTTTAAATGAACTCTTGAAGTATAAGGAGTAGGTCGTGTGGCAACTGAGTCAGATGGCAGAGTGACGCGCAACGCTTTACAACTACCTAGGATGATGCGACAACCACGTGTTTAAGTAGGAAATTAAATCATTTCTTAATTATTTTATTTCTAGAACTTAGAAATTGCATAACGTGGTGTATAAAAATAAGAAAAATAAAATAAAAATGCCCCCTTGCTTAGCAAATAGAGGAGAATATTGTGAAATAAGAAAAAAAATATTTGACATGTCTATGATTTTTAATTAATTAAATTCCCTCTTGAGTATTATAATTCTAATTAAGTAAATAATAATCACCATGACTTAAAATTTTAGAGGTTGATTCCTCATGTTAATAGGAATGTTCGCTGATATTTCCATGATCAGAGAGAATCTATAGTTTTGAAACCCTAATTTTCAAACCTAGTTGTCTATTTATGCTTAAAATAATTATATAAATGAAGATACAAATTAGAGAAATATGGGACTTATTTTGGTAAGTTCCCCATGGTCCAAGGACTCTAGGAAAAATTTAAATTAAGTTTAAATTTTATGTAAATTATTATAGTTATTTAAACCCTAAAAACTCACTAAAATTAAAAAGAATATAATATTATTCAAAAATTAAAAAAATAATTCCACACTATAAATAATGACCATTTTAACTTAGTGTAAAATTTTGAAACTCATTTGAGTTAGTTTGATAACTAATGTATATTTTCTAAATAACATGGTACTTTTACATTGAAATAATTACAATAAATTAACTATAATTAGAAAAACTATGAAAAGAAGTTTTCCGAGTTCATTGTGATCAGGGGCACTTAGGAAAAAAAATTTATTTTAAAATAATTATTTCATTTTTGAGCTACTTATTGAATTGAAAATAAATAAAAATTAATCAAAATTTCTAAAAATATGAAAAAACAACAAATTGTTTCTATTTGTTACTTGATCACTTAGGACCCCTTAAAATATTTTTCTTAATTTTCTTGATTTAGTTATGCATTTTTAAACGCTAAAATGTAATTTTCTTAAATTTTACATGAAAATAATTATAAAAAATAAAATAAACGTCATAAAAATGAAAAGACTGTTTCTGTGAGTTCTCTGGACTTATGGAGATTTAAGAAAAGTATAAAAAGTAATTTTTGAAATTAAAACATACTTTCTTTTTAATTAATCATCAAAATAAGAAAATAAAAATAATAATTATAATTTAGTTTGAAAATTTATGAAAATTTGTCCAAGTCTTCCTCTGACATAGGTGGACAGCTAATAATTTTCCCATGAACAAAAAAAACTTTACTTTAATTAACTAAATAAATTAATATTGAAAATCCTATTTTTTGTGTTAAAATAAATATATAGATTAAATAAAAATTGGAAAAATTACATTTTCTCATCAAATAATTTGATTGACACATGAGTGGAGTACCATAAAAATTTTAAAGTCATTTAAGTTATATTTGATGAGTTTTGAAGTGGAGAGCCCTAGGGGCAAAATGAAAATTTTGGATTTTGATGCCTTAATTAAAATTTAGGATTCACCAAAAGGGTAAATGGGTAATCTTGATCATAATGAACTCTTCTGGATGTTTGAAATATAATGAGTTAAGAGAAAGAAGCCAATTTGCCACCTTTTCAAGAGAAGGGTAGAATTGTAATTTTGTTAATTGTTATGACTTGGAGGTTAATTTAGTTGCATGATACTAAGGTAGTGGGCTTGAGTTAGGAAGCTAATAATTGACTTATTTGAAGTCCCTAATTGTTGATTAGATGATAGCATGATCCTTTAATAAGAATATATCTCACTTAGATTAATATTTTGATTATTACAAATTGACCCATGAAATGTTAATGGGCTTAGTAGTGAATTAGGTTCAATGCAAGATTTTTTAATGAGGTTTAGAAAAGATAATATAACTAATTATGAACATTTGAAAACTCTACAAGCTTTATTTTAATCTGGGGTATAAAATCCTTAATGACTTTGAGTTTGTTCCTCGAGGCATTCACTCACATAACTTTTAAATAAAATATTAACTGACTGTCTGATTTCTCCACTCTTGAAATATTTATAAAATTAAGGTTTACTGAACATTGGGTGTATTAATTTATTAAAACTAAATCTAATTTTGGATGATTAATTGAAAAATATAATAAGTTCAAATGTTTGTTCCTCGAAACGTTTCAAAAGGTTCTAAAAGTTGTTAGAGATTGTTCCCCAAGAACTTTTATGACCTATTAGATATTTTTAAAGATAATTGAACTTATTATACTTTTTTCCAGAAAATAATCCATTAAATGCTTTAAGGACCCACCACATTAGGACCTAGGGTTTGGTCGGTACACCTTCAATTAGTCTTCTTATTTCTCGCTCTTGCAAATTATTTAAATTTCCTACAAAATTATTTATATGTTGTACGTTCTAACATTTTAGCAAGAGTGTGAGAATATGACAGGTACAGATTTACTTTTTTGCAATGCAATTTCCTTTGCTATATTTTATTACTTGCACCTGCTTTAATTACAAAACCTTTTTCTAAATAGAAACTTACAATACTATTTTTCAAATTTAAACAACATTTTCCAAAAAAAATAAATTAATGATTTCATAACACGTTCTTTTGAATTTACGAGAGTCCCTCGAATGAGGTAACCCACAGTTGCTAATGAGATCTCTCCAATTTAAATGATCTTAACAACTCATTTAAGCAAGGTAAATTTAAAAGAAAATAGTGGTTCCGAAACTAGGGAACCGTGGCATCCTAATCAGTGACACTCTAATCAACTTTAACCCCACATATTGATTGAACAAACTTGTCATTTAAACCTTTGAACCTTAGAGTTTAGGACTATTACTTCAATGAGGAGCTTGGAGCTAACTTCCAGGCCAACATTCTACAACCACAGGTGGATCTACAACAATAATCTTTTGTTAGAATTAAATAAAAAGCAATAGGATTTTAAGATCGTTTGCCTATTCCAACATAAATCCTCACTTTATATTTAGGCCTTTCCACAATCATATTGTGCAATTTAAGCCGTAAATTATTTTAGGATTTTGAGGTTCTCATTTGTTACGATATAAATTATCCTATCTTCTAGGTTATTTGTATGATTGTGTCATACAAATGTAAGTTTTAAATAATAATAATTGGCCAGATGAAACATTCAATAATTTCCTTATCAAAATTAAAGCCAACCCATAGGATAGCTTGGGAAGTAATTGAGGTTCTCCTCAGGATCTGTTCTAATCCCTAGTTCTCTCCCTTTAGATTCCATAAATTTCCAAATTTGATCCTTTACCATTTGAAAATCCTTAGTCTCATCATTAGTTTGATCTTTAAAAAGTCCTGCCTTTTGAAATTTTTGAAGAGAAGAAAATATTTTCTGATTTAAATCGAGAGTTTTCTTGGATGTCTTCGGTCATTTAAGATTTAATTAAATATAGCTTATTGACCTTATAAAAAACTTTAGAAATTTTAAAATGGGGCAATTTTTCGGTCAACATAAAGGTTCGTAGACTACAACAGATGTCATAAATTCTTTAGTTTATTTAATCAAGGCTCACCAGTAAGTAATATGTCTATTCTTCATGATAGATGTATTGCTTGCGGTGTTGTGCTTGATTCTTTAAATTATTGCAAGTAAGGGATCAATTTGGTCTCATATTTTCAAAATTTAAAATATTACTTTTTCAAAACTATATATACTAACTTAAATAATATTTTTAAAAATCAACCGACAATCTTTTCATTTGGCGACCGACAATTTTTTCGTGACTCTACTGGGGAACTATTTCCCTCTTCATTATGAACAGAAAGTCTTGTCTTCGTACATCGGTAAAGTGTGCATATCCTTCATGGACCAGATTACCCTTCTTCCATTGGCATTATTTTCTCATTTCTTTCTTGGGCAAGTACGATCAATTCTTTTGGAATCCAGAACCGTCTGTTTAATCCCTTTTAAACAGAGAGGTTCAAGAGTCTTTTAGGACTTTACCTTCTTTTTATGGGGTCAGATGCCCGATAGTTGTTGGTGGACTAGTTCCACTCGAGCGATGTGCGTCATGAAGTTAGTTCTGCACTTGGTCCTAAACTTCACTTCCCCCTCGGGACTTTCAGGTTCAGTTTACTATTTTACGAATCAATCCAAGTCATTACGTCTCTCCACCCTCATGTCATTTTTTAATCAAAACTCTTATAAGACTATAATAAAAATAAACAATAAATTTAAAAATGAAAATAAGAAAATACATACCCAATCTACGAAACAACCTTGGTTAATTTTTAATGTTCACATTGAAATTACAAAGTGATGACCGATACTAACCCTCAGAAATTTTCCTTTGAAGCTGCTACAAAGGCGTTCCCTACCCTCACTTTCTCCTGCAACCTGCCCACCGGTCGTGACTCCCGCAACATTACACCGATGATCAAGTTTGGAGCTGGATTTAACGAGTTTGAGGACGTACTTGACAAGGCACCATTCGTCGTCATGAAGGTTGCTACTCTAGAAATTCAAGAGCCATCTACTGAGTTCAATTTGAACTGTCCCCGGGAATTCCCTTTTTACAAGAAAGTGAAGATCGTTACCACCCCGACACATGTTAATTTTTTGTCTCAGCATTCATCTACTAAAATAATCATAGCTACTACTGTTGGATTCACTGTCACTATCGCTACCTTACCATTTGTTAGAGGAAAAGTAAATTTGATTGAAGAAGATTCAAATGACGGGTTCACTACTCTGTCGTCAGTGTTTGAACTCAGTTCCATTTCAGGGGTTAAGCCTCTAACTAAGTTGAAAAGAAGAAACTGATACCAAAAAATTTAGAGGGCCGCCAGGGTCCAGGCTACAGAGATAGCCTTTGTTGATTTAATTCCTTGCCAAGAGGAACTTAGATTGCTCCTCTACTTGAGGAAGTAGTTTTCATCCGTTAATGGATACCACTAGAGATGAGAGCATCCATAGGATTGCTGCTACTCTGTTGTTGCCACAAGATCATGGTAAGGTGAAGGAGAGGCCCACTCCTATCACCAAAGTTCATAAAATGTTTGAAAGACTAGCTACCAAGGAGGGGTGTACTATCGCCAAGTTGCTCAAGCGAGTGGGACGCCCAAACTTACCCGAGATGAAGAAAGAAATATTGAAGGATATCAAATCTGTTTTCCAGTGCTAGAAAAAAATTGAATTGCCTCCAGCTTGTGTTCCAGTCAGATTCTGGCTTGGAAGTCATGTCGATAGTATTTCCATTGTCATAACATCTACCATTGTTGCTTCAAAACCCATATGATTTTGATAGGTCAAGTCTGTCTGGGTTCAACAATACCACGTAATATTGTTCATGAAGACTTCCCAGAGAAGGATAAGGAGAAGAGACCCATTGCCAGTGTACTTGGTATGCACTGCGGGGAGCATACTTTTCTTTCACATATCGATGCCTCCTCCAAGACACTCCGTTTAAAGCATCGATGTCGATGAAGAGAGTCTGCATACCCAAGGGTGTTGCACCAGTACATCTTTATGAGCCCATGGGGCAGTTTTGTGGAATGAAGCATAGGTTTGATATTCAAGAATTTGTTACCACCATTACAAAATCTATTGTATGGTAAGATATTGTTTATAACAGACCTCCAGATCTCAAGATTTAGGAGAAAGCAAATGAAGAGAAGGTAGAGAAGTTCAGAGTTGAGATTACAAAATTGGATAAAAAGCAAGGATTACGTGTTGATTATAATGATGAAGATTTTTTATTTCTTGGATTAGCATGATGAGGAGTTCATGGAGATTAATGTTGTTGAAACTAAGGCCACTACAACTACGCTCGATGTTCTGCTCTCTAGTAAGGAGAACACCACGGATGATCTGCGAAGGGCCATTCAACTAAGACATGAACAGATCGTACGAATGGTGAAAAGGATGGAAGAGATGGTTGCCACCATGACTTTCATGGCTACAATACATGGGCAATCTCAGTCACAACAGTTAGCTTCATCAGATGTCATATAGCCTGAAGTTTTGCATGTTACTAATGATAGAAGGCAGGTCATTTTTACCAGTTAAGATGAATTGCAGAAGAAATATTTCATCCAAAGTTTAGTACCAAAAAAAGACATTAAGCAGATGGTCAAATAACAAGTGAGGGAGGCCTTAGCCCAATCTAAGGGTGGTGCATCAATTTCAAAGGGTAGACCTTACCTGGAGGAATTTGATGTCGTTCCCTACCCCAAGGGCTATGTGTCCACGAAATTCATGATGTTCGACAGAACCAACAATCCATGTCAGCTTATAGGCCAATTTTGAGTCAGTTGTTGTAATGTCAGAGGCAATGAAACGTTGTTGTTTTACCAGTTTGTCAACAGTTTATCAGGTATAGCATTTAACTAGTATGCCAAGTTGCCCAATGGATATGTGAAGACATTTTTTGAGTTGGAGCACTTGTTTGTGAAGAGGTTTGCTAGATCGTAGCACCATGTCACCATAGGAGATCTCGTGCTGGAAAGATAAAAGCCTAACGATACCTTGGTAGACTATATCTTGAGATTGAGTAACTTAAGCATGAAGTGTGAACCTCGGCTACGGGAATGACATGCGATTAAGATTCTACTCAAAAGCAATAATGGACCAACAACTTTCATGCTGAAGGGACTCACAATCAAATCATTCGAGAAGTTACTCAGCAACGCGAACAACTTGTAGAAGGAGGTCTTTATAAAGTGTATTATAATGTACTAGAGCATCTTCAGAGGTTGCCAACCAAGCTAAGAATCTATGACGCTCCAATCCCATTGAAGAAGATGAGGGAATCTCTAGTCATGACCCTACTTGATCCCAAAATTTGCTTAGCTCAGTTGGCCAACACATCCTCGAATGAAGTTTGTTTAGTAAAGGAACATCATGGGTGGCCTTCACTAATGAAGACATGTTACTTGGTACTACCGATCACAACAGACCGCTCTACATCTCCGTCAACATCAGTAGATTTGTGCTCTCCTGAGTTTGGTAGATCCAGGAGCGTCAGTCAATTTGATGAGTCTACGGACGTTAACATATTTGGACATTGATGCTCAAAAGCTTATCGCCGATAAGAAGATGTTAAGAGGATTCAATCAAAAAGAGGAGAGAGCTTTGGGATCATTTTCACTACTAATGAAGGTTGGAGAGCTAGTAACAACCATTAAGTTCCATATCATTGATGCAGAAACATTGTTCAACACTTTTCTTGGTCAACCATTGATGCGGGTGGATTTAGTGTATTAATTTCTCAAATATTTTTCAATTTTACAAAATATGCATGGTTGATACAAAAGCAAATATGCAAATTAATCCCAATAAAAATAACTTCAGTGAAAATAGTTTTATCTTTTAAAATCTTTAAACTTCCAAATCCTCTTTAAAAATAATGCAAGTATACATATCCCTCAAATAATAAAAAGCTCTAATGGAGTCCTAGATATCAATCCCACAGAAAAGTTGGGAATGTCTATAAGAGAATTCTTAAGAATATATTGTATACTACAATTTTTAAAACTACAAAAATTAGAGTGCAAAATTTGAATATTAAATATTAGAGTGAATGTTAATTAAAATGTAGTTGAAAGACAAAATTAACTAAACTAAATTTTAAACTTTCAAAAGTAAACTTAAGAAAACTAAGCAAATTTTTTTGTGATGGAAAGTTCAAATTTAAGATCACAATGCCCACCAAGAACTCCATGGGTACACTGTCGGTCGGTTTTGAGAAATTAAAAATATTTGATATATATATATATATATATATATATGCTTAATTTAGTAACAAGGATGGGATGGTACTGACTGCCACACCAAAGCTCCCACTACTCCCTCTCCTGAAGGCTAAAAGTCTCGCATCAGTTTCCAATCAACTGGATAAATTTGGGATTTTAAGTTTTCACCTTAAAATCTCAAATTTTGCATCCAATAAAGTACATTTCCCTATTTATTTGCACTCAACTCCATGGATGACATACTTTCCCCTGAAATCAAATGTTATTCTCCCCATGTTATAAAAATCATAACCCTTTCAGAACATATGTTTCTCAACACATTTTAACATTTAAATTGCCTGGATCAAAAAGTAAATGAAGATCAGAGTTTAAATCATCATAAATTATTAACATTGAAAACCATATAAAATAAAATGAATTTTTTACAAAAATTATATCTCAAAGTATGGATATGGATAAAGAAAACTACTAAGAATTCATGAGAAGGATCCAAAAAAACATGGATTTCATTTATAAAAATAAGTTTATAAAACAAAAAAAATAATAAAACACACAACTTATCTCGCAATCCTTCCCAAGCAAATTCCTAAAAGTTTTATTCAAGCCTTTCTCTCTCTACAATCACTCTTAATTCTCTCTTAGAATTGTAATGAAGAATAAATCTGTCACATTCCCTCTCCTCTTGTAAAATTTGAAGAAAATCTCCAAGCCCTTAACTTGTCTCTCTCGCTATCTCTTCTTTTCACCCCCTTAACTTACCACACACAAAATCTAGAAGTCCTCTTCTTTTATTAGAGGCTGCCTCCCTCCAAAAAGAATTCAAAGCTCCCCCCAAAATTCTATCCAAAAGTCAACTCTTTTGAATTCAAAAGACATGTCCATTGATCAAAGAGACATATCCCTTCATAAAAGAACCTTCCAAAGTGTCTAGATATGTTGAATCACTCCAAGGGTTGTTTAGAACAAGTGTCCCTTTTAAAACTCATGCAAATTTTGTCTCGAACAACCTTAATATGCAAAAAGTTTTTTTTGGTGCATCTTGTGTCAGCTCTATGTCAAATGGTGCATTTGGCGCCAAACTAGCACATCTTACATCAGCTTGTTTAAGACCACGTTCTTCTGAGTTTTGGCGCATATGGTGCCAATCTGGCATATCTTGTGCCAGTTCTTTGTAAGTTGGTGCTTCTTGCGCCAGAATCCTAAAATTTGTTGTTTTGGCTCCATATTTCATCTTTTTTTGCTACTTTTGCTCCAAATACCTAAAATTGATATATGTTCAACAAAAACATGAAAATACCATTATTTAAAGTGTAATATCACCAAAAATAAGCATAAAATATATACATAAAGCTACATATTGTTTTGGTGTATCAACCATGGATTCATGAGCATAACATGTTCCTGTCATCGCTACACCTGTGAATCAAGTATTAAAAAGAGGGACAAGAATATTGCACCAAAGGGGATTTGCATCCATTTTCATTTCATGAAGTAGGAATCCACAAAGATGTTGCCTATGCTCCTCTAAAGAAGAGTGTCTGTTCTCGAGAAGTTGTGTCAAATGAGATGGAAGATTCAAAGGGATTACAAGAGCAAGATTATTGAACTTCACTTCAATGATCAAAACTCTTTTACAACAAGTTTGTGGAGGTTCTTTTAGCCCACCCATCTTAGATTAAGGTTGGGGACATGGAAGAGGAAGAACCAACATGATCATTGGACGAACAAAATCGACCATTAGAATCGACATGGATGAGAGTTCTAATGAATATGAGTCCAATGAAGAGATGATGATAATAAAATAGAAGAAACCAAAGTTCAAAATCTCATTGAAAGATGTGGAGAAAAGTGAATATGAGTCAATGTATGATCAGATCAACCACTATGTGCATGCCATGACACTTACTCTGATTGACCCTCAAAAGATCAAGAGTTTAAAGTTCAAGGAAGTCTGGGGTGTTGGTTTGAAACTGATCAAGTTTTAGCATGCTTCTCCTACTACCAGTTCTGAAACTCATGTAAATTTAGAAGAGAATGATTCTAATGAATTATAAAAATAACCATTTGTTTACTTTTCTCCTTGTGTGCAAAAATTAATTCAACAAAGATATGTGTTGAAGCAAAAGCTGAAAAATAAACTACAACTTTTTAAGAAATTATGGAATGTTACTGGTCAAAATCTTAACTCGAAAGAGGGTCTCAGATTCTCTACGATAGGACCAGTCAATGATTCAAAATTTTGCATGGCTATTACTAGCGAATTAGAAGAGGATTGTCTTGAGGTGGAGGATGATTTTGAAGACTTTCCAATAGACGATGCTAAATGAGAGTTTGAGGAGGAAATTAAGTCAGAAGTGGATCAGGTCAAGGAGGTTAACCTCGGGACTGACGAGTAGCCCCGACCGACCTTCAAAAGTTCTCTAATTAGTGAGGAAGAGTCTACAAATTTAATCATATTATTATCATAATTTAAGGATTAACTCTCTTGGAGCTATGATGAAATGATAAGATTTTCCTTAGAAGTTGCAGTTCACAGGCTTGGGGTGGACGGGAGTATGAATCTAGTGAAACAAGCTCACAGAAGAAAGCACCTTGAAATAGAGCAACAAGTAATTGCTGGGGTGAATAAATTAATAGATGCTATTTTTGTGGAAAGAAAAATACCACACATGGTTAGCTAATACTGTGCCTGTTAAGAGAAAGAATGGACATAGTCGAGTATGTGTTAACTTCAAGGATTTAAATAAAGCATGTTCAAATGATGAGTTTTTATTACTGGTACCAGAGTTAATGATAGACATTGCATCAACACACGAGATTTCTCTTTCATGGATGGATCGTCAGGTTACAATTAGATTAGGATGGGTCCAGAAGACATAACACTTATAGCCTTCATGACACCAATTAGAATCTTTTGATAAGCATTGATGTCGTTTGGATTGAAGAATGGCAGAGCAAAATGTCAACAAGCTATGAAGAAGATTTTTGACGACCTCATCCACAACTGGGTGGAGTGCTACATGGATGATTTGGTTATGAAAAGCAAATAATGAATAAACTACTTGTATGATTTGAGAATCGTGTTCGAGCCATTATGACAATATAATCTCAAGATGAATTCCTTAAAGTGTACCTTCGGTATTACCTTAGGTAAATTTCTAGGATTCATTATCCATCATCGTGGAATGGAGAATGACCCAGATATGATTAAAGCTATCTTAGAAATGAATCCACCTAAAACCTTGAAACAACTGCAATCTTCTCAAGGTAAATTAATATACATGATGCGGGTAGATTTAGTGTGTAAGGTTTGCAAATATTTTTCAATATTACAAAAATACACGCTGCATATAACCAAAAAATATGCAACATAATCCCAACAAAAATGCCTTTTATGAAAATAATTTATGTTTAAAACTCTTTTTGAACTGCTAAATCTCCTTTAAAATCAACGCAAGTATATGTATCACTCAAGTAATAAAGGGCTCTAATAGAGTCCTAGATATCGATCCCACATGGAAGTTGGAAAATTCTGTAAGTAAGTTCTTAAAATTATTTTATAATTTAAAAATACAAAATTAAAAGTAAAGTTTGATGTTTGAATATTAACTACTAAGGTGAATGCTATATAAAATACAGTTTAAAGAAAAATTTAACTATCTAAAAACTAAATTTCAGAAGTTAAATTACGAAAACTAAATAAAGTTTTTATTGATGGAAGATTCAAACTTAAGAAAGCATCCTATCCCTTTACAATGAGTATATGGATTGTGAAGAGATTAAAATCATTTGAAAATATACATATATAAACTTTTTTGTGCCAAATAGGAGCAATCCTATTAGTTACCCTCTTCCGAGTGCTAAAAAGAACATTGACTAATCCAGAGTTTGGTCCTTAATTTTGTGGTTAAACTGGGAGGATACTGGCTGGCCCTCCCGAGCTCCCACTGAGGGCTAACATTCTTGCATCAGTTTCCAATCAACTAGACCAAATTGGGGATTTAAATCTGTCACCTTAAAATCTCTAATTCTGCATCCAACAAAGTATATTTCCCTATTTATTTGCACTCAATTCCATGGATGACATACTGTTTTGGCTCCAAGTTTTGTCCTTTTTGAAATTTTTGCTCCAAATGCCTAAAAATGATATACCTACAACAAAAAAATGAAAATACCATTCTTTAATATGCAATATCACCAAAAATAAGCAAAAAATATGTACTTAAAGCAATATATTATTTTTTTGTATCAAAATTCCCCAAACTTAAATGTTACTTGTCCCCAAACTTAAATGTTACTTGTAACTTAAATGTTACTTGTCCTCAAGTGACACTTTTACTACATAAAAACATATGACCTAGGATAGAGATTTATTTACAACTTCTATACTTTATTTTAATAAATAGAATAACAAAAATTAAGAAAAACCTTTAATAACTTAAATTTAAACTCTAAGTCTAGGAATACTTAGTAATCAAATGTAAGATTCTGAATCTCTATTCATTTCAAGAAGAACTGCAATTTTTCATATTAAGGACATTTAGAACATTCATATGAAAAATAACTTCATGAAGATTTTACTAAGAATGCTACTAATACTCCAATACAATTTTAAGAAATGTAATGAAGCTCCTTAAGTTGATTCAAGTGAAACCAATTTTTGATTAGGCATCTACTCAAGCTTCTCCTCATTTATTTTTCTTTTCTTTTCTTTTTCCTTTTTTCTTCTTTTTCTTTTATAATCTTTTGAATCTTTTTTTTTCTTTTTCAAGTGAGAATTACTATATATGGATAGCTTTTAAAGATTTTGAACTTCACTATCCTCTTCTTAAAGTTAAAGCTCTATACCTTTATTCACTTTATGAATTCATATTAGTTTATGATTTTTCATAAAGTCTCATTCCTTTCTTATTACATGTAACTCTAAAATTTTTAGTTTTTAAAAAATATAATTTCTTTTACTTTAAATAGAAAAGCATAGTCTTATTCTAACACACCAAATATCTTTAACTTTAGAATTGACCTTCATTATGAAAAACTTTTACCTAAATTTACCGCAATATTTATAAATATAAGTATAGTCATTTAAAGTTAAACCTTAATATCCCAGGTCATGTTAAATTAATTTTAAAAATATAGTTAATTGAGGAGAAATAAAATTTAGTTTACTTCTTTTTAAAAGAAAATTTTCTTCCCCCCAAACTTATGTTGTTAAGTAATTTTAAAATATTTTAGCAAGAAGTTTTAGTAGGTGAAAGAAAAGTAAATGCATGAAAATAAAGCCTAACCTGTAGAGAATTTCTGATTATAAAACTGGGCTCTGGAGTACTGAAGGCATTAAATTTAAAAAAATACATGCTTTAAAGCATTAAATGAAACATAATATATTTTAAAGAACTTGTTGAGGATAGAATAAAAAGAAAACTAAAACATTAAACTGAAAAATACTAGAAATGCAAAAAAGTAAAAGTCTATCGTTACTATTACAATTATGTCCAAAACACAACATGAAAGTTTTTACTAGAACAGTTTCCAAATGAACATACAACTCATTTTAATCACACAAAACAAACAAACTAACCTAGACACATAAAAGTTTCAGTCTTCATCTCCTTCCTCATAATCATCATCTTCTTCTTCTTCATCTCGAATAAGAGCATAGGGAGTGAAACTAGGGCAAGGAGGAATTTCCACATTAGGCTTTCCCCTAAGATGTCTCACCATGGCATTCTCAAAATCAATATCATGTTGAACTCTCCTCTGCTGATATTCATCATTATAAGCATTTCTTGCTACAATCTCTCCCAACTGACCCTGAATATTTATTATGTCCATTTGTTGAATCATGAGTTGCTCCGTAATCTTTTCTAATGATGCAAGGCGAGAAATAGATGCCCTTGTATGTGATGTAGAGGGTCTACCCCTTCTTCTCCCTCAAGATTCAACAAATGATTCAACTCTTTGAATCATATGCCTCCTAATAGGATTTTGTGGTTGTAGTCCTTCATCATTTCTATGGGACTCTATTCTTAATTGCTCACATATAGTAAAAATCAGAGAAGGGTATCCCAAACCACTAGTTGTAGCACTACCAGCTATACTTCGAGCATGATGAGCTATAGTGCACCAACATCTATTGCTTTCATGTTCTGAATGCAATAGTTCAACACAACTTTATCTTTTGTAACATCAGCAAGATGATTCATTGACAATAATTTAGCAGAAATAAAGTGATGTCATACCTTTGACTTGCTAGTCAACATGGAAGCAGGGAAGTTAACTATCTTGTTATTCTTAATCTTCCACTCTCCTCTTCCATTAGTTAAAAAGGCAAGCACTTCATCCAGTGATGAATCAGTCACCACTAATGCAACATAATCATTGAAGAATTATTTTGATCAGCAGTAAATTCAACTTATTTAATTCTAACCAGTTTGTGGTCACTAGCAGTGAACCTCAAGTTAGAGTACAACTCTCGAATCATTTGGACAATTGCTACTGTAGTGCAGTAGTAGAATGTTTCTCAGATTCTGGCTAGGATCAACCTTTTGATCTCTCCACTCGGGTTTGCAAATGCCCATTTTTGGATCAATCTCATGGTCTACATCTGAGTATTGTAACTATGCTGAGCCTTGAAGTTAATGAATCTTCGTGAACCAAAATCTTCATATGGCCTTCCTCTCTTAACTCTCAGAGCCATTTGAAATTCTATGAAAATCCAAATAAATTTCAAACAAATTACTAAATCAAAAGTCTAACTCCTCAAGCAAGATTATTTGGTAAGAAACTTTTTACCATGTGTTTTCTTCAAGCTTTTTCATAAAAAATCCCATAGTTTAGATCTTCCATAATGTAAAAAAAATCCAAGGTGAAAATAAAAAATTTATAAGTTAAAGTGAAACTCTTACCAAGAGAAGAAGAAATCAATGATTTTTGGCCTTCCAAATCTTCTCTACCGTCCTTAATAAAAGCCCTAGGTAAAGGATTAGAGGTAGGAGACAACCCAAGCCATTAAAATAGAGTTTGTTCCGATTTTGTAATTTTTTAGGTAATCTGGCATGTTCGGGTCTTTGGCTCGTCATGTGTCAGTGCTCTGTAAATTGGCGAATCATGCATCAGAGCTTAAAGTCATCAAATTTTGGCTTCTATTTAAATCTACTTCGTATAGCCTTACATCAACCTCTAATTAACTCAATGAACATCTCTAAGCTTATGTAAACATCACTCTAACCCCAAACTTTCACAAACAACACAAAAATTGCATTTATAAATAAAATTCATGCTATTACAAACTAACAGTTTTCAAGACAACAAACATCAAATTCAGTGTTCTAAAGAAAACCAACATCTGAACATTGAAATCTAAACATCAAAATACAAAACATAAATATAGATGGTGTGATGATAGAAAACAAATACAATTCACCTCAACAACCTAGCACAAATAGAACTAAACAAAATGTTATGTGCATAAATTAAGTTCAAACATCTTCTTCGCTCTCCTCCTCATCTATATCTCCCATTGATTGGTAGTGCACATACAGGTTGTAGAAGGGTTGATATGGAAACACATCAATTGAATCCTCTCCAATCCAAGAATTTTTCTTGAATATACATACCAAACCATCTTCAATATGCCCAGTATGTTCAAAATGTTCCTTCAGTCTCCAATCCAGATGATACAACATTTCAAAAATAATCCTAATCACAAGCATAAGATTGTGTATTTCTTTCTCTATCTTCTTGATTCTCTTCAAAAATGCATTAGAATTATAGTATGAATATCCTTGATCCATCAACACATTCATATCATTTTCATCTCCCATTCTAATATAGTTGTAATGGAATTGAGGATCTATCAGCTTCCAAGGAAGAAACACTTTTCCCCAACTTTCATAAGGTACTTGCGATTGACTGCACAGTAGGAAAATAGTGAATGGATGTCCATGTCCAGTTACAGCTCCATTGACAATCAAACCCAAAATTGATTTTACAATTATGGCTCCAATATCAATAGGCTTGCCAGTTTGAATGTAATAATTCAGAAAAGAACTCTCCTTTGCCTTATTGATCATCATACTAGGCAGTAATTTCAATGCAATGAGGAAGTGTCATGAATTATAAACATGATTTCAAATTGATGATAAAAAACTTACATTTCCATCATCTCTGGCCTCCCAATTCACATCTTTATCGGTAAGATATCAGTAGAGTTCATTCATATTGTCTCTCGTAGGGGTAAAATTCGCACAGTGGGAGATAGGCACATTCTCAATCATAAACATCTCGTTTATTCTTGCAGGAGTGAACTGCACAAACCTGCCTCTCACATAGATTGTTCCTTGGTTGATACCATGAAAATTTGCATATAACTCTTTGACCACAAGGATGACTATAGCAGCAGTAGTGTAGTGAAGCACATGTCAATGCCTCTGCGCAATAATCTCTTCCACTCGAGTAATCGGTATGTTGATTCCTCAATTCACAAATCCCCTTTCTTTGATTGACCTCTTCTTGGCTAGATATCAATCATGCAATTTCTGAGAATCAAAAATGATAAGCTTTCTCCCACTTAAAATTCCAAATCTCACAAAATTTTCAGAGTGAGAAGCCATTGGATTTGAAATCTAGTGGGTTTTCCCTCATTTTACCCTTTGAAATAGACTTAGGATTTGATTTTTAGGAGTTTTAAGTAGAAGAAACTGCCAAAAACCGCCTTTTGACATGTTTTTGTCAATTTTGTTATCGTGACACATCATGCGCCAGCTCTCTGGAATTCGGCGCATCATGCGCCTGTTCCAAAAACTGCACTATTTGGAATATGATCCCATAAATCCTCAATTTTTCCATAAAATTAGGCAAATAAAGATGTTTCTAAATATTTTCCTCAAGTACACGGACTTCATAATGACATAAACATAGATATATGTAAAATATTTCAAACAAAACAAACTCAAAATGCACACTAAACAAAAAGAATATGGGTTGCCTCCCAAAAAGAATTGGTTTATTGTCATCAGCCTAACATTCTTAATCTCATTCTGGGTGACCCAATATTACAGTCACTTTAAAAGATGGTCTTTGACCATGAAAATATGGTTTCAATCTATGCCCATTCACTTTAAATATTCTTCCAGTCTTGGGGTCCTCAATATTAACTGCTCCATAGGGATAGACTTTTATAAATCTGATCTGAATGGCCCATGGCCCTTTCCACCTAGACTTGAATTTTCTAGAAAATAATTTCAATCTTGTATTATATAAAACTTCTTGTCCATGTTCAAATTTTTTTTTATTATATTCTGATCATGCCATTCTTTCAACTTTTCCTTATAAATCCTCCCATTATCGTAAGATTTAATCCTAATTTGTTCAAGCCCATTCAATTCCAATATTCCTTTCTCACCAGCTTCTTTCAAATTGAAATTAAATTCTTTTATAGCCCAATAAGTTTTATGCTCCAATTCAACTAGCAAGTGACAAGTCTTCCAAAAAATTATTCTATACAGGGACATTCCTATAGGTGTTTTATAAGCTGTCTTGTATGCCAATAATGGCATATCTAATCTAACTGACCAATCCATTTTATTAAGATTAACACTTTTTTCAAAAATTTTCTTAATTTCTCGATTAGATACTTCTGCTAAACTACTAGTCTGGAAATGATAAGAAGTTGTTATTTTATGCATTAAATTATATTTTCCACCAATCTTTCAATTGTTGCATTTCTAAAATGAGATCCTCTATCGGTAATGATTAATCTCAGCATTCCATGTCTTGTAAAAATATTTTTAATTAAAAATTTTGAAACACTCTGAACATCACATCTAGGTAAAGTGATTGCATCAATCCATTTTGAAGCATAATCCACTACAATCAATATATAATTATTTCTGAATGAAGGTATAAATGGTCCCCTAAAATCCAATCCTCATGCATTAAAAATTTCAATTTCCAAATTAAAATTTGGAGGCATTTCTTTACATTTTTAAATATTACCTACTCACTGACATTAATCACATGTTTATATATATATTAACATCACTAAATAGAGTAGGCCAATAAAATCTAGATTGCAAAATTTTATTAACGGTTCTATCATTCCCAAAATGACCTCCAAATTGAGAGCATGACATTTTTGAATAATTTCCTAAATTTCTTTATAAAACACACATCATCTCTTTAAAAAATTTTTACATTGTTTGCATAAGTAAGGATCATCCCAAAAATATGATTTTACATCGTGAATGAATTTTTTTTTCTGTTGTTTTGTCAGTCTATATGGTAAAATACCACTAAAAATATAACTTACAATACAGCATACCAAGGTATTTTCCATCATTTTATAATATAGAGTTGTTCATCATGAAAAGTTTCATTATGTTCTTTTTCCATATCAAGCATTTCTTCATGTTCTAGCCTAGATAGATGATCACCAATTTGAATATCAGTCCCTTATTTATTGATTATTACAAAACAAACTCTTGCATCAGAAGTACCCATCTAATTAATCTAGGTTTAACATCCTTCTTTTGCATCAAATATTTAATAGTCGAATGGTCAGTATGCATAACACATTTTGCTCCAGTCAGATATGATCTAAATTTAACAAAAGCATGCACAATGGCTAATAACCCTCTTTTAGTGGTGATGTAATTAATCTGAGCATTATTAAGAGTCTTACTAGCATAGTATATGACTTTAAAAATCTTATCATATCTCTGCCCTAAAACAACTCCAATAGCATAATCACTTGCATCACACATTAACACAAAAGGTTTCTCCCAATTAGGTGAAGCAATTATAGGAGCAACGATCAATTTTTCCTTTAAATATACAAAGGAATTAAGGCAATCTTGGTTAAAGTCAAATTTGTATCTTTTACAGAAGTTGACTTAAGGGTTTAGTAATTTTTTAAAAGCCTTTAATATATCTCCTATAAAATCTAGCATGTGCTAAAAAGATCCTAACTCCTCTTACTGTAGTAGGTGGAGATAAGTTTTATATAACCTGTATTTTTGCAGGATCTACTTCCATGCAATTTTTTGAAATTTCATGTTCGAGCACAATTCCTCTTACAACCATAAATTGACATTTTTCGTTCAATATCTCAGTTCAATACGAGATTAGTCTTTTCAAAGCGTTCCACAAACTTTCTCTAAATGATTTAAACATATTTTGAATGAAGTTCCAAACACGGAAAAATCAATCATAAAGACTTCAATCCCTTTTTCAATCAAATCACTAAAAAATGACATCATACATCTTTAAAATATTGTAGGAAAATATTGTAGGTGCATTATTGTAGGTGCATTACATAATCTAAAGGGCATTCATCGAAAAGAAAATGTTCTATAAGGACTAGTAAATATTGTTTTCTCTTGATCTTCTGGAGCAATAGTTATTTGATGGTATGCAGTATATCCATCTACAAAAAAAAATATTTGTGTTCAGCCAGCCTATCCAACATCTGGTCCAAAAAAGGTAAAGGAAAATGATCCTTCCTGGTAGTAGAATTTATTTTGTATAATCTATGCTGATTCTCCAACTAGAGACTTGTGTTGTTGATATTAATTTGTTATGTTCATTTGTCACTACAATCACACCCCTTTCTTTGGAACACTGTGAATTGGAATTACCCAAGCACTGTCTGAAATAGGATATATTATTCTAGCATCTAGTCATTTTAAAATTTCTTTCTTCACAACTTCTTTCATCATAGGATTTAATCTCTTTGGAGGATCATCCCTTGGTTCATGTTGATCTTCTAATAAAGTTCTATGCATACAAATTGAAGGAATTATTCCTTTAATATTAAATAATGCCCATCCAAAGGCTTTCTTATATCTTTTTAAAGTTTTCAACAACAGTTGTTCTTGCATATCAGTTAATTCTGAGGATATTATAACAGGTAATGTACTTAATCCTCCAAAGAATGCATACTTCAAATGTGTAAGAAGTGTTTTAAGTTATAGTTCAGGAGGTTTCTCAATAAATGAAATCAAATTCTCTTACTTTCTATAGGATCTAACATTTTAAATTTTTCCTTAACATAATCCAAATCCTCTTTCCCCACTTCCATAGATTCATCTTGAACTTTATCCTCATCTTGATATTTCATATATTCCTATTCAAATTCTCTTTCAAAAGTATTCTTAAAATATTCATGGCTTAAATATTTTTTAATATCCATTCTGAAGCATTCAATCTCTTGCTCTTCTGCAAGGTATCTCATTGATTTTGCAATATCAAATGTAACCTCTTGATCGCTAACTCTCATAGTTAGTTCTTCTTTCTACACATCTATCAAAGCTCTTAATGCTCTTCCTAAAATGAAAGGAATCTCTTTATCTTCCTACATATCTAATACAATACCACAAGAAAGATAAATTTATCAACCTTTACTAAAACAACTTTTATAATTCCTTTAGGATAGGTAATCAAACGATCAGCTTACTGAAGAGTTACAGTTGTAGGTGAAATATCTCCTAAGCCTAACCTTCTAAAAATTGATAACGACATAAGATTAATACTGGCTCCTAAATCACATAAATCTTTTCCATAAAATCGTTAGCCAATAACACAAGGACTTGTAAAACTTCTAAGATCCTTAAGTTTTTCAGCAAGCTTTTTCTGCATTGTAGAGCTACACTCTTCATTGAGTGTAACAGTCTTATTATTTATAAACATCCTTTTCTTATTAAGTATATCCTTCATGAATTTCACATAGCTTGGCGTTTGTTCCAAAGCTTCAATAAATGGAATGTTTATTGTTAATTTCTTCAAGATTTCTGAAAATTTTGAAAATTGGTTGTCTCAGCTTTTCTACTTCAATCTTTGAGGAAATGGAGATGGTGGTCTTTCTACAAAGATTTTCATTGGTTTAAGAGGATTTTCTGACTCAAAATGAAAATCTTCACCCGATTTTTCATTTTTCACCTCATCTTTTTCAATTTCAACTTCTTGTTGAATTTTATTTTCTAATTATTTTCCACTTCTTAGTTGAACAACTTTAATTTTCCTTTTATTCTGAACTTTAGGATTTACTTCAACATTACTAGGCAATGTTCCTGGAGGTTTATTGCTAAGTGCGGTAGCAATACATCCCAATTGATTTTCCATTTTTTTGATTGCAGCTCCTTGACTTTGTAATTGACTTCCCATTTGCAATATCAATTCTTCCATTGATAACTTTTTCTCCTTACTCTACAAATTATAAAAACCTAGGAGGTAATAAGGTTTATAAGCTTGATTCCCTTGATTGTTGGAGTTTCCCAATGGGTTCACAATATTGTTTCCCCATTGTAGATTTGGAGCATTAGAAATATTGTTACTCCATCTAAAGTTTGGATGTTTTTTTCCAACAAGGATAATAATAATTGGCATAAGGATTATTAGAATAATTGTTTATTGTATTTAAAGTCTCATATGAAGATTGAGATTCTATCATTTGTCCCAATGAGTTTTCCTCAAGCACAGGTACTGTCTAAGAATAATGCATTCCATATTGATCTATCTTTTTTGATATATTAGCTATTTAAGTAGCTAACATAAATATTACATCAGAATCATGAATATTAGCTACACTTTTTGGATTTACCCTTTCAGAGGGCCATTGAAAATTATTAGTATCCATCATTTCAATTAATGAATATGATTCATCGAATTATTTTGACATTAATGATCCACCAGCTCCAACGTCAATTATCGATCTAAGAGATCCAATCAACCCATTATAAAATGTTGGAATTATTACCCTTCTGGCAACGCATGGTGTGGACATTTTCTAAGGAGATCTTTGAATCTTTCGCAGGCTTCATAAATTGATTCCCCTTCAAACTGACAAAAGATGCGATATCATTTCTATGCTTAGCAGTTTTTAAAAGTGGGAAATATTTTAATAAAATTTTTGGTGACAAATCTCCTCATGTTCTGATAGATCCAGGAGCTAATGAATTTAATCACATTTTAGCTTTATCCCTTAGTGAAAAAGGAAAAAGTATAAGTCTGACATCATCATTCGACACTCCATCATATTTAAATGTAGCACACAATTCTAGAAAACTAGCAAGGTTTAACTTAGGATCTTCAGTTGGTGTTCCCCCAAACTGATTTTTTTGTACCATTTGGATAATAGTGAGTTTATGCTCAAATGAATTAGCAGCTACAACAGGGTTCTGTATGCTCAAATCAATTTCATATGTTGTAGGATTAGCATAGTTTCTTAATGGTCTTTAATGATGTTCATTTTTATTTTTTGCATTACTTAAATTGCAAGCCATTTTGCCGTAATGATCTATTTCTTTTTGTTTTTTTCAAACTTTTATAATAGTTCTCTCTAACTAGGAATCGTAAGGTACAAAATTTTCAGATCTTACACTACACATAAACAAACAAAGCAAGTAATTAAAAATAAGCAAACACACTTAAATAAAAAAATGTTCAGAACTAAACTACAAATACTTATTTTTATTTTATTTTTTTTATATATTTTTATAATAAAATAAAATAACTTACTACTACTTTTCGTTACTTCCCCGACAACGACACCAAAAACTTAATGCGGGTAGATTTAGTGTGTAAAGTTTACAAATATTTTTCAATGTTACAAAAATACACATGGCAGATATACCAATAAATATGTAATATAATTCTAACAAAAATACTTTTATGAAAATAAATTATCTTTAAAACTCTTTTTAAATTGCCAAATACCCTTTAAAATCAACGCAAGTATACATATCGCTCAAGTATCAAAGGGCTCTAATGGAGTCTTAGATATCGATCCCACAGGGAAGTTAAAAAATCCTAAAAGTATGTGTTTAAAATTATTTTATAATTTAAAAATAAAAAATAAAATTAAAGTGTGGCATTTGAATATTAGCTACTGAGGAGACTGATATATAAAATGCAGTTGAAAGAAAAAGTTAACTATCTAAAAACTAAACTTTTAGAAGTAAATTTACAAAAACTAAATAATGGAAGATTAAAATTTAAGAAAACATACTTCCCCTTTATAGTGAGTATATGGATTGTGGGGAGATTAAAATCATTTGAAAAAATATATATATAAACTGTTTTGTTCCAAATAGGAGCAATCCTATTCGTTACCCTCTTCCGAGTGCTATAAAGAACATTGAATAATCCTAAAGTTTAGCCCCTAATTCCGTGGTTAGGCTGGGAGGATACTGGCTGTCGCTCCAGAGCTCTCACTACTCCCCCACTACTCCCTCCCATGAGGGCTAATAATGTCGCATCACTTTCCAATCAACTGGGCCAAATTGAGGATTTTAATTTGTCACCTTAAAATCTCAAATTCTGCATTAAAAAAAAAGTATATTTCTCTATTTATTTGCACTCAATTACATTGATGACATACTAACCCATGAAATCAAATGTGACTCTCCACCTGTTATAGAAATCACAACCCTTTTCAGATCATATGTTTCTCAACATGCTTTAACATTTCAATTGGCCAGATTTAAAAGTAAATGAAGACCGGAGTTTAAATTATCACAAATTATTAACATTTAAAACCATAGAAAAAAAAATCAATTCTTCACAGAACCATATCTCAAAGTTGCGAGAAGGATAAAGAATACTACTCAGAATTCATGAGAAGAATACGATAAAACATGAATTTCATATCTAAAAACAAGTTTACAAAATAAAAAAAACAAGTTTACAAAATAAAATAAATAAAAACACAACTTATTTCACAATCTTTCCCAAGAAAATATTTAAAAGTTCTCTCCAATCCTTTCTCTTTTTACAAACACACTCAATTCTCTCTTAGAAGTGTAATGAAGAAGAAATCTCTCACCTTCCCTCTCCTCTTACAACCCTAGAAGAAAACCTCCTCTCCTTGCCTTTCACGCCACCACCTTCTTGCCATTTCATCCATTTTCCAACTCTCTCTCAACTCTTTGAACTCTTCTTCTTTTATTAGGGGCTGCCTACTTTCAAAATGAATTCAAAATTTCCTCCAAAATTCCCACTAAGTGTCATTTGATCCAAGAGACACATCCCTTCATAAAATAATCTTCCAAAGAGTCTAGATGCTTTGAATCACTCCAAGAGGTGTATAGAACAAATGTCCCTTTAAAAATTTACACAAAATTCATCTCGAACCGCCTTAATCCACAAAAAGTCATCACTGGCACATCATGCACCAACTCTCTGGATTTTATCACATCATGCGCCAAAATCCCAATATTGACTGTTTTGGCTCCAAATTTTGTCCTTCTTGCCACTTTTGCTCCAAATGCCAAAAAATAATATACCTGCAACAAAAAACATGAAAATATTCTTCTTTAAAGTGCAATATCACCAAAAATAAGCATAAAATATATACTTAAAACAGTATATTATTTTTGTGTATCAATACTTGATACATCAAAAATATATGTATTTTTAAACCCATATTTTATCCTCATTTATGGTGATATTGCACTTTAATGGAAGGTATTTTGATGTTTTTCTACAGGTTGTCGATTTTTAGGGCTTAAAACAAAAAAAAGCAAAAATGATGAAATTTGGAGTCAAAATTACTTTTTTGAAGAAAGCTCAGCGCCGGCAGCACCGAGGTCAGCACCGACGGCGCAGAGCAACTTAAGGCTGGAGATTTTTACTCAGCGCCGACAACGTCAGACTAGCGCTGATGGCGCCAAAGGTGGTGCAGGCCTCGTTTCTAGAAGGTTTGATGTACTTGGATGATTTTCTTGAACAGTTTTGGAGGCATCTCTTGGAGAACCGACCTTGGGCCCTATTTGGGGCCGAATTTCATCAGAAGAATTGTTCCTCTACATTTTTCACTCCTCTACGTTCATTTTTCGCACCACATCATTCAATTCAACTACCATATTGGAGTCAATTTTTTATTTTTCTTTCATAGTTTAGAGTTTTTGTGGTTAGATTTAGTGTGAAACTTTTTGTAAGAGTGTTGGAGAAGGAGAAAAGTGAGAGATATCTTCTTCCTGCATTTCTAAGGAATGGCTACAAAAGATTTGCTTTGAGAAAGGGTTTTCAGATAAGTATTGTTTTTTTTATCAGTATTGTATGAATTTTCTTTTATATAAGAAATTTGTGTTTTGTTATTTTTTTTTTATGAAGTTTGAGTAGTTCCCTCTATCTTTCTCATTACTCTGAGATATGGTGAAAAGAAGAGATAATATGGAAGTGCCAATATTAAAATGTAAAATAAATTGTGATGATTTTTCAACTCCAAACTTGATTTACTTTTTGATCTGGCCAATTGAATTATTAAAATGTGTTATGAAACATATGATCCGGGAAATGGAGTATGAGTTCTACAACAGAGTGAGGATCACATTTGATTCCATTTCTTTGTTGGGTGTAGAATTATAGAACCTTTAGGGTGACAGACTAAAATCTTCAATTTAGTCTTATTGTTTAAAAACAGAAGCGAGAGCTAGCCTTCAGGTGAAGGGAAATGGGAGCTTTGGAGTGGGAGCTGTATCCTCTTAGCCTAGCCACAGATTTAGGGACTAAACAATGAGATTAGCATTTGGTTTTCTATGCACTATACCAGGGTAGATAATTAAAATTACTCCTATTTGGGACAACACATATTATGAACTTTTATCTCATCTCATTTTACCATAACTTCATTGTAGTGGGAAGGATGCTTTTTCACATAAAAATCTTCCTTACATAAACATAATTATTAAATTAGTATTTTTTATTTTAAACTTTACATTTTCAATTTGATAATAGTTTAGAAATTTAATTTTGATTACATTTCAAAAATTGAAATTAGTGTCAGTTTCAATTGACTTTCTGTGAATTTTCTAGCAAATTTATCATTTCCAATTTAAACCTTCTCCGTGGGATTGATATTTGGGACTTAAATAGAAAGTCCATTATTACTTGATAATGATACTTATACTTGCGTAGAATCCTAATATTAATTGATTATACTTATTTAAACTTTACACAATCTATTGCAACAAAAAAATTGGATCAAGTTTTTGGCGCCGTTACCGGGCAAGGTAATAATTAAATTAAATTTTTTTGATAAATTAAGAAATTTATAGAAAATATATAAACCATAAAAAAATTTATAAATCAAAAATCCAAAAATAAATATTTTTATTAAAGTGTTTATTTTACTTTGCTTATTTTATTTGTTTTTACGAAATATTGGATATGAAAGTTTAGTACCTTACGATTCGGAATAAGAACATACTATTAGAAAAATTGAAAAACAACAAAGAGAAATTAAAAATTTACAAGAAATGGCAAATAAATTAGATAATCCAATAAATGAAAATCAATAAACACCTTTAAAAGATTATGTGAATCCGACAACAGATGAACTTCTCTTGACTATTCAAAATCCTGATGTTGCTGCTAATTCATTTTAGCTTAAACCTGCTATTATCCAGATGGTACAAAATAATCAGTTTGAAGGATCACCTACTGAAGGTCCTAACTTACATCTTGCTAGTTTTCTTGAAATTCGTGCTACATTTAAATATGACGGAGTGTCTAATGGTGTTGTTAGGCTTAGACTTTTCCTTTTTCATTAAGGGGGCTTGGTTGGATTTGTTAGCACCTGGATCTATTAAAACTTGATTAGAACTATCACAAAAATTCTTGGCTAAATATTTTCCACCCTCAAAAATCGTTAAGCTTAGAAATGATATTACATCTTTTTGTCAGTTTGAAGGGGAATCAATATATGAAGCGTGGGAAAGATTTAAAGATCTTCTTAGAAAGTGTCCACACCATGTTTTACCAGATTGGTTAATAATTTAAACATTTTACAATGGATTAGTAGGATCACTTAGATCTATTATAGATGCTATTGTGGGTGGACTAATGTCAAAACCTTTTGATAAACCATTCAACGAAGCATATTCATTAATTGAGGAGATGGCTACTAACAATTTTCAATAGCCCTCTAAAAGGGTAAATCCAAAGAGAGTGGTCAGTGTTCGTGATTCTGATGCAATGTCTATTTTGGCATCTCAAATTGTTGTTATTTCTAAAAAGATTGATCAAATGGAAATAAATTGTTCTCAAAGAGTGAATTATTCTCAAATACCCTCAAATACCCCTAGTATTAGAGGAGAATTCACTAAGACAGATTATTGATACTCAATCATCTTATGTAACTTTAAACGCTATAAATAATTTAAATAACAATCCTTATTCTAACTATTTTAACCTTAGATGGAAAAATCATCCTAATTTTAGTTGGAATAATTATAATAATTCGGTGAATCCATCCGAAAATCTGAACAATCAAAGAAATCCTAATTTTTGACCTTATTATTCTCCAGGACTTAACTCCAAACCTAACCCACAAGTTAAGGAAAAGAAGTTGATGATGGAAGAAGTAGTGTTGAATATGGGTACAAAATCAATGGGCTATTATTACTAATATTGAAAATCAATTAGGACATAATGCTACTTCACTTACTAATAGACCTTCTGGAATTCTTCTAAGTACTGTGGAAGTTAATCCAAAAGATGAAATTAAAGAGAAAATTAAAGCTATTCAATTATGAAGTGGAAAAAAAGTTGAAACAAGGATCCAAAAAGAAACTGAAGTTGATGAAGAGAAGAAACTGAAGTTACTGAAGTTGATGAAGAGAAGGAAGAAATGGAAAATGATCAACAGGAAAATGAACAAACACAGGTCCCTCTAGAAAAACCATTACCTCTGTTCCTCAAAGACTAAAGCAGAAGTATAAAGATCAATAATTTATAAAATTTTTGGAAATCCTTAAGAAGTTAAGGATAAATATTCCTTTTGTTGAAGCTTTGAAACAAATGCCAAGTTATGTGAAACTTGTGAAGGACGTATTAAACAAGAAAAGGAAGTTTACAGATCATGAGACCGTTGCACTCAGTGAAGAGTGTAGTGCTATTATTCAGAAAAAGCTTTCTGAAAAATTAAAAGATCCTAGTAGTTTTACTATACCTTGTGCAATTGGAGAAAAGTTTTACGGAAAAGCTTTATGTGATTTAGGAGCGAGTATTAATCTTATGCCTTTAATAATTTTTAAATGTTTATGTCTGGGAGAAATATTCCCTACTACTGTAACTCTTTAGTTAGCTGGTCTATCAATAACTTATCCAAAAGGAGTTATAAAAGATGTGCTAGTAAAAGTGGATAAATTTTTTTTCCTTATAGACTATAGACTTTATAGTATTGACTTTATAGTATTGGATATGGAGGAAGATAAAAAGATTCCTATTATTTTAGGGAGACGATTTCTTGCAATAGAGAAAGCTGTAATAGATGTGCAAAAAGGAGAATTAATAATGAGGGTTATTTATCAAGAAGTGAAATTTAATATAGCAAAAGCTATGAAATATCCTATAATATAAAAAGATAATGAACGTTTTCAGATGGAAGTAGCTGATTATCTAAGTAATGAGCAATTTAAGAATGAGTTCGAAGATAATTTAAAGCAAGGAGAAATTTTTTATACTGAAGATGAAGTAAAAGAAGAAGATTTGGATTATATTCAGGGCAAATTTGAAGCATTAGACTTGCTGGAAAATGATAGATAAAATCTTATTCCTTCAAGTATTAAATCACCCGAACTTGAATTGAAGATATTACCTGCCCATTTAAAATATATATTTTTAGGAGAGTCGTCTACATTGCATGTTTGCATGTTATTCGTCTACATTGCATGTTATTATATCTTCTAAGTTAACTAAAATTCAGGAACAAAATTTGATACAGATGTTGAAAAAGTATAAAAAGGCTTTTAGATGGACTTTAGTAGATATTAAAGGAATTAGACGTTCAATTTGTATACACATAATTTTATTAGATGACCAGTATGAACCTAAAGCAGATCCTCAGAGAAGATTAAACCCAATAATGAAAAGAGTTGTTAAAGTGGTTAGATGTTGGAATTATATATCATATTTTAGATAGTGCTTGGGTAAGCCCAATTCACTGTGTTCCGAAGAAAGGAGGAGTGACTGTTGAAGAAAATAAGAAAATTGAATTAATACCAATAAGACAAGTAACTGATTGGAGAATTTGCATTGACTATAGAAAACTAAATATGGCCACCATAAAAGATCACTTTCTCTTACCCTTTCTATAACAAATGTTGGATAGATTGGCTGGGAGCAAATATTATTGATTTTTAGATGGATATACCAGATATCACCAAATTTCAATTGCTCTAGAGGATCAAAAGAAAACAATGTTTACAAGCCCATACGGAACATTTTCTTTTCGTAGAATGCCTTTTGAACTCTGCAATGCACCTGCAACATTTCAAAGATGTATGATGTAAGTTCTTAGCAACTTTATAGAGCATGGAGTGAAAGTGTTTATGGATGATTTTTTTATATTTGAGACTTTGTTTGATTTATGTCTTAATAATTTAGAAAAAGTTTTGGAAGCATGTGAAAAAATCAACCTAGTTTTAAATTGGGAAAAGTATTAAATTGAGAAAAATGTCAATTTATGGTTGCAGGAGGTATTGTACTTGGGCATAAAATTTTCAAAAAAGGCATAGAAGTAGATCCTGCAAAAATCCAAGTGATCGCTAATTTACCTTATCCAACAAAAATTACCAAGTCCTAATAGTGCTAAAAGGGTGAGAAGTTTTCTAGGACATGTAGGTTTTTACAAGCAGTACATAGAAATTTTTCAAAAATAACTAAACCCCTATGCCAACTTTTCAAAAAAGATACAAAATTTAATTTTAATGAGGAATGCATAACAACATTTGAATTATTAAAGAATATAAATTAATCACTACCCCTATAATAGTACCACCTGACTGGGAGAAACCATTTGAAATAATGTGAGATGCTAGTGATTATGCTATTGGGGATGTATTAGGACAAAGGCATGATAAGTTTTTAAAGTTATATATTATGCTAGTAAGAGTTTAAATAATGCTTAAATTAATTATACTACTTCTGAAAGAGAGTTATTAGCTATTGTTTATGCCTTTGATAAATTTAGACCTTATTTAATTGGAACTAAATGTGTAGTGCATACAGATCATTCTGATATTAAATACTATATTAAATACTTAAATACTTGATGTAAAAGAAGCATGTTAAACTAATATTAATTAGATGGATATTTCTATTGCAAGAGTTTAATTTTACCATGGTTGATAGAAAGGGAAATGATAATCAAATAGCTGATCATTTGCTAGAATAGAAATAGAAATATTAACTAATTTTGAAAATGAAATTTTAGAAAATTTCTCTGATGAACATTTATATAGTATTGATGAAATGGATGTACCATGGTATGATGATAAATAAACTATATTGTAAGTGATATTTTACCACCTGATATCAAGAATCAACAATTAAAGAAATTTATCTATGATTCAAAAGACTATTTTTGGGATGACCCATATTTATATAAACAATATAGAAACTCAACAGATAATTGAAAGATGCCATGATTTTGAATTCGGAGGACATTTTGAAACAAATAGAATTGCATATAAAATTTTGCAAGCTAGATTTTATTGGCCTACTATTTTTAGAGATGTTAATGAATATATTAAAATATGCGATAGATGTCAACGAGTAGGAAATATTTTTAGGAGAAATGAAATGTCTTTAAATTACACATTAGAAGTTGAAATTTTTGATGAGTGGAGATTTGACTTTATGTGACCATTTATGCCATCATTTGGAAATTTATATATATTACTTGTGTTGATTATATGTCTAAGTGGATTGAAGCTATAGTTGTGCCTAGATGTGACGCTCGGAGTGTTTCTAAATTTTTAATTAAAAAATATTTTACAAGATATGGAATGTCGAGAGTAAACATTACAGATGGAGGATCTCATTTCAGGAATAAAAAAATCAAAAAATTGATCAAGAAATATTATATAATGCATAGATTCTCTACTACCTATCATCCTCAGACTAGTGGTCCAGCAGAAATATCAAATCGTGAAATTAAACGCATTTTAGAAAAAGTTGCAAATCCTTATAAAGTGGATTGGTTTGCTAGACTAGATACTGCATTATGGGCATACAGAACTGCTTATAAAACTCCTATAGGAATGTCCCCATATAGATTAATTTTTGGAAAAACATGTCATTTACCAGTAGAATTGCAACATAAAGCATTTTGGTCTATTAAAGAATTTAATTTTAATTTAAAGGACACTGGTGAGAAAAGATTATTGCAACTCAATGAACTTGAGGAGATTATAAGTGAAGCATATGATAATGTGAAAATCTATAAAGAGAAAATGAAAATATTGCATGATCGAAAGATTATTAAGAAGAAATTTAAACCTGGACAATAATTTCTACTATATAATACAAGATTGATATTATTTCTAGGAAAACTAAAATCCAGATGGTTAAGACCATTTTGGTTATGACCATTTAAAGTGATTAAAGTCTATTATTATGGAACTGTTGTTATTAAATATCCTAACAATGAAAAGATATTTAAAGTTAATGGGCATCATTTAAAAATTTATTATGAAGAGCACATATCTCAGTTTAAGGAAATTTTAATGTTAAGTCAACCCAATTAAACAAATGGTATGTCGGGCTGACGACGTTAAACCAAGCACTTTGTGCGAGGCAACCCATACATATATTGCTATGTATTACTTTTTTGTTCAATAAAGTGTATTACATATTAGTAGTTAATAATCCTACACAATTTCATTTATTATAAATTAAGTCAAATATTGGTATTGGAGGAAAATTTGGAATCAAATTGAAACAAAAAAAATGAAAGTCGCAATTTTGGCCACTAGCGCCGACGGCGCCTTAAATAATGGACATCAGCACCAGCAGCGCCAATCAAGAGCACCGACGGTGCCGAGTATGGTTGGACGGTTTTAGATGACTTTTGGCGGATTTTGGCGGGACGGATTTTGGCGGGATTTCACTTCATAATAACTGTCGGGAAGAGTTTAAAAAGGCCTAGAAACATTCTTGGATGCCTACAAACTTCCTATTTTTTTATTCCATGGCTTCCAATTTTAGAAATACATTGAGGTATGTATTATTCAATAAAAGAAAGTTTATTAGTTTTGATGCGTAGTGATTATACGATAAAGTTATTACAAAGAGGAGATTGATCAAGGAAAGTGGAATTTTTAATCATGGAGTGATCAATCTAGGTGGTCCGATTGATAAGATCATTCTGCAAAGGCGTGGGAAGTTTTATGTTACACTACGTCTACAGTTATCATACCTATGGTGAAAGAGTTTTATTCAAACTTACATGGAATTACTCAAGGTGTTGTCTTCATATGAGGTAAGGTTATACCATTTACTCTTGCAAGGATTAATGAATTGTATATGATAGAAAACATTCTAATCTGTCATTATACAAATTTCATTTCTACATGATATTTGATGCAATATGTGCATAATCTTCTGACGGATCAAAGTGGGATGTGGGAGGTACGAGATGAAGGATATGTTAATTTCTCCACTTCATTACTTAATCCAATCTTGAAGTAATGGCATTTCTTTATTGCTACAAAGTTACTCCCTAGTATGAAAATTAGTAGAGTCGCAAAAGAATGTGCTATTTTAAATTACTGCATTCAAATGGAAAAACCCATTGATATAGGGTCTATTATATTTAAATCTATTATTGGTATCCATACTAATGGACCAATTTATGGACTTGGGCATCCAACTACCATCTATTTTATTTGCAGTCAAGCCCAAGTACCATATGATAGTTGGGACAAGACTTTATTACCTTGGGAGCCCATGACCCCTATTGATGAGAATTATTTTTGGAAATGGAAATGAAGTATTAAAAGCCATCATAGATCAATCTTCACATACTTCAATTCCATTAATACCACCAACAGTTGGAAGTTCGTTTGCTTTAGAAAAGAGATTGAAGAAAATTGAAAGGGAACTTCAGAGTATTATGAATGCAATAGGAGACCTTAAATACCTTTTTGATCACCTAGATTGGAGAATGAAAGAAAATTTTGATCACACTGGAACTTTTGATGTAGGATTAGTTTGGATGTTTAAGGAAAATGGGTGGATCGAAGAAAATTTGAAAGATCAATTTCAGTACTGATTCTTCTACAACTTATATGTTCATTACCAATCTATGAGAGATATCAGATGAGGAGAAAGCACTAAAGAAGAGGTGTAATAATTGAAAACTTTAGATTCTCTATCTATTTTAAAACATTATATATACTTAGTGTAATTGTGTGGATTTGATTTGATTTGGTTTGTTTTTGCTTTAGAATTCTGAACTTTGATTGTGTGTATAGTTTTGTGACAGTGTATAGTGTTGTGGCTTGATAGTGTTGTGGCTTTAGTGTTGTGGCTTGATTGCAACGCTGATTTATAATTAGTTTATTTAATATGTGTGATTGTATAATTAAAAAAATGAGTTTGTAAAAAGTGTACTTTCATATAAAAAAGTTAGTTTGTTGTTGTTTGTGAAATGTTTTGTTTGTAAATTATTGTTAGATAAACATTTGTGTCTAAAATACTAAAAATTTTTGGAGTAAGTTGATAGGAAATTAAAAATTAAAAAAAAAACAAAATATGGAATTTTTTGGGCCTTCAGCATCGACGACGCTAGCATCGACACCCTCAACCCAATAGCAGATTAAACCACTAAAAATTTGCAATTTTTACTATGGCCACAATTTTTTACACTTAAGTCATCTTCAACATTCGGTTTTGGGTGGCTAAGGCTTGATTTTGGGTGGATTTGAAGCAATTTAGAGTATAAAAGGCATTGGATTTCATCTTCTCTAGGTAAGAGCTACACTTTAAACCAAAAATTTTTGTTTTTCACCAAGGATTAATCTCACATTGCATGGATCCGAAGGTATGGAAATTTTTTGAGAAAATTTTTAGAAATTACTTTGGTGATGAACTCTTATTTAGTGATTTGATGTTTAAAATATTCAACATTTTGATTTTTGGAATTTTGGGATTTATTCAGAATTATTCACGATAAAATCAAGCAATGGCTCTAAAGCTAACAAATCTCTGCTCTTCATATTCTATTTTTCTTTTGCTCGATCTAGGTGTCATAGGAAATCTAAAAAAGTGATTCAGGACTAAGGTTTTAAAAATCCGGGAGGAGAAGTTGAACGTTTGATTATTGCTTGACAGTGGGAAAATTTTTGCTATTTTAGCTGGGATTGTAATGGAATTTTATGCCAACCTTCCTAAAGCTTCTGATGATTTTATTTTTGTTCGAGGAAAAAGGGTGGAGTTTACTCCAAGAAAAATTAATGTGTTTTATCAGTTAGAAGAAGTGTATAAATGTCAGTATCATTTTTTCTACTATAAATAAGGCTTTAGATGAAGTTATTTCTTTTCTGACTAGTGAAAAAGGGGCTTTAAAAATAAAGAAAATGGAATTAAAGTTAACTTTCACCTTTTTATGTTAAATGTAGCATCTAAGGCCTGACAATATTTTATTTCTTGGAGGTTGACTCCAACGAATCATCATAGAGAAGTAACCAAGGATAGAGCCATCCTGAACTTCTGTATTCAGCAAGTGATGGATATAAATGTAGGCTCTATCATTTATATGAACACTCAATCTATTGCTCTGGGAGAGACCGCTCTGGGAGAGATTGCTCTGGGAGAGACCACTGGTGGATTGGCACACCCTGCTCTGATTTACACACTTTGTGAACATGCAAGAGTTGATTTCAGACATGATGAGGAGAAGAACAAGCCTCAGAGATCGATTGGGCCTACCAACATCAAGACTTATGAGTCTCATGTTGATTGGAGATCTAAAAGACACGTCAGGGGTATTACTTCTACATCTAGAACCCCTAGTGAGCCTACTTCAAGTCACCCCAGCTACAAGGTGTTTTTGGACCAGATGATGATTCAACAGGGAGATACTATGAGGATAGATCATAGGATGCAGAATATGAAGGCCATAAATGCTCACATTGATGATCTGATTCGCCAGAAATTTTAATATGATGCTGCTTATGATGATATTTTAGTGTGATATCTGAGGGGTGACCATACAGTTCAATTCCCGATTCACCCTACTTATACTCCATATCAGCATAAGAAGTTAGATGTCGATGATGAGGAAGATAATGACTGGTGATCAATTTAATTTGTTTGTTTGTGTTTGTACTGCGTGATTGTATTATTTGTGTTGTGATGTTGTTGAGACTTTGTTTGTTATGTTATGTTAAACTATAATGTGGAAAATTGTTTTCATTTTTAGAATTCAATTTAGTTCTGTTATTATTTTCAACACTTTGTTATGTATTGTGGTTAGCTCTTTCTCAGCAAATGTTATATGTGCAATTTAATGTTTTTAGCCATGTAGTTTTCATATTAGTACCTACAGTATTTTAAATTTTATGTTCAAAAATAAGAATGGTTCAAAAATCAGAATCTCCAACAGGTATGAATTATATATATATATAAAGTTTGGGGGGTGAGAAGAAATATCATTGTTCAAAAAGAACTTAATTTTATTTGTCATCACTTAACTATATTTTCAAAATTTTAAATTTAACATGACCTTTGGTATTAGAGGTTAACTTTGGATAACTATATTTATGTTTCTAAATATATCAAAAATTTAAGTAAAAATTTTCAATAATAAAGGTTAATTCTAGGGGCTAAGATATTTGGTACAAGAGAATAAGACTATGTTTTTCTATTTTTAGTAAAAGAAATTTGTATTTTTGAAGCATTAAAAATCTTAAGGAAAATCCTGTAAAAGAAAAGAATTTAACTTTCTAAAATCTTTAAATTAATATAAATTTATTAAGTGAAAAAAAAAAGTAAAAAGGTTTTAACTTTAAAAAGAGAATAGTGAAGTTCAAAATCATTAAAGGCTAGCCAAATATAGTAATCATACAAAAAAGAAAAGAAAAAGAAAAGAAAAAAAAAGAAAAAAAAAAGAAAAAGAAAAGGAAAAGAAAAGATATGGGGAGAAGCTTGATGAGATGCCTAATTAAAAATTGGCTTCACTTGAATCAACTTAAGGAAAAAGACTTGGACACATTTTCTAAACTTTTTATTTGAATGTTAGCTTAATTATTAACAAATTTTTATGAAGTTCTTTTTAATATGAATTTTCTAAGTGACTTCAATATGACAAATTGCATTTTTTCTTGAAAGAAACAGAGGATCAGAAACCTTAGACTTAATTACTGAATATCCTTACATGTTTAGTATTAACTAGAATTATTTTGAATTTTTCTTAATTTAAACTATTATATTTAGAGAACTAAAATATGGAAATATAAAAATTAAATTCTTTACCATAAGTCATATTTTTTATGTAGTAGAGTAGTTACTTGAGGACAAGTAACATGCAAGTTTAGGGGATTTTGATACATCAAAAATATATGCATTTTTAGACCCATATTTTATACTCATTTTTGGTGATTACACTTTAATGGAAGGTGTTTTGATTTTTTCTTGTAGGTCATTGATTTTTAGGGCTTAAAGCAAAAAGAAAGCAAAATGGATGAAATTTGGAGTCAAAATTACATTTTTGAAGAAATGCTCAGCGCTGGCAACACCGAGGTCAGCGCTTATGGCGAAGAACAACTTAAGGCTGGAGATTTTTACTCAGCACTAACGTCGCCAGACCAGGGCTGACAGTGCCAAAGGCGGTGCAGACCCCTTTTCTAGAAAGTTTGAAGTATTTGGATGATTTTTTGAAGAATTTTTGGAGGCACCTCTTGGAGAACCAACCTTGGGCTCCATTTGAGGCTGAATATCATTAGAAAAAGTGTTCCACTATGTTCATTTTTTGCACCGCATCATTCCATTCCACTACCATAT
This sequence comes from Phalaenopsis equestris, assembly GCF_001263595.1. Lineage (NCBI taxonomy): Eukaryota > Viridiplantae > Streptophyta > Magnoliopsida > Asparagales > Orchidaceae > Phalaenopsis > Phalaenopsis equestris. The sequence goes on from NW_018252564.1 coordinate 205,980, forward strand.
TGGAGTCAATTTTTTTTTATTTTGCTTTCAGAGTTTAGAGTTTTTATGGTGATATTTAGTGTGAAACTTTCTGTAAGAGTGTTGGAGAAGGTGAAACGTGAGAGATATCTTCTTCCTACATTTCTAAGGAAAGGCTACAAATAATTTGCTTTGAGAAAGAGTTTTCAGATAAGTAATTTTTGTTTATTAGTGTTGTATGAACTTTCTTTTATATAAAAAATTTGTGTTTTGTTATTTCTTTCTCATGAAGTCTGAGTAGTTCCCTTCTATCTTTCTTCCTACTCTGAGATATGTTGAAATGAAGAGATAATATGATATGCCATGGATGTGCCAAAATTAAAATGTAAAATAAATTGTGATTTCTCAACTCTAAATTTAATTTACTTTTTGATCTGGTCAATTGAATTGTTAAAATGTGTTGTGAAATATATGATTCGAGAAATGGAGTATGAGTTCTACAACAGAGTGAAGATCACATTTGATTCCATGGAGGAGAACATCGTTCATGAAATTAAGTGCAAATAAATAGGAGAATATTCTTTGTTGGGTGTATAATTGGAGAAACTTTAAGGTGACAGACTAAAATCTTCAATTTGATCTTATTGTTCAAAAACTAAAGTGAGAGCTTGCCTTGAGGTGAAGGGAAGTGGGAGCTCTAGAGTGGGAGCTGGTATCCTCCTAGCCTAGCCATAGATTTAGGGACTAAACACTGAGATTAGCCAATGATTTTCTATACACTGTATCAGAGTAGAGAGTTAAAATTGCTCCTATTTGGCACAATACATATTATGAACATTTATCTCATCTCATTTTACCATAGCTTCATTGTAGTGGGAAGGATGTTTTTTCACATAAAAATCTTTGTTGCATAAACATAATTAATAGATTAGTATTTACTATTTTAAACTTTGCATTTTTTATTTGATAATACTTTAGAAAATTAATTTTGATTACATCTCATCAATTGAAATTAGTGACAGTGATTTTAATACAGTGATTTTAATTGACTTTGTGAATTTCCTAGTAAATTTATCATTTCTAATTTAAACCTTCCCTGTGAGATCGATATTTGAGGCTTAAATAGAAATTCCATTATTATTTGATAACGATATGTATACTTGTATAGAATCCGAATATTAATTGATTATACTTATTTAAATTTTACACAATCTATCGCAACAAAAAAATCAGATCAATACCTAAGATGCTTTATATCGAATATTTTAAGTAGGTGTTGACCCTTCTCAACATTAATTAACAAGGATGCCAAATTCATTTAGGAAGAGAAATGCGAACAGGACTTTGAGAACATTAAGAAGTATTTAACAACATCTTGTGTTTTAGTTTCCCCTATCACAGGAAAACTTTTGATACCTTATATCGTGGCCTTAAAAAATTCTCTCAGAGCCCTATTAGCTCAAGTCAATGACCAGGGTAAGGAAAACACACTCTATTGTTGTAGTCGATGTCTAATACTGACGGAGGTAAAGTATCCTCCCTTTAATTGTCACTCAGAAGCTCAGACATTGTATGCTTTCTCACATGATCACCCTTATTTCAAAAGTTAGTCCGTTGCAATATTTGATGACTCGACCAACACTTTTCGGGCGTTTAGCAAGGTGGTCCATGATTTTATTGCAATTTGATATAAATTTTGCACCCCTTCGTGCTATGAAGGACATATTTTATCATATTTTCTTGTAGCACACCCGCTTTCAGTTTGGTCTCCTCTCAATGATGATTTACCAGATGAACAGATACTATAAGTAGAATCTTCTGGTAACAAGCATTAGGAGATGCATTTAGCAGGAGCTTCGTCAGTCGAAAAGAAAAAAGGAATGCAGATAGTCATACCAGGGAAAGCAGTGATTGGACTAATTTTTGTTACACCAAATTTGGGAATGTTATGGTTTTCCTACCACCTAACAAAGCCAAGCATGAATAATGAAGAAAAATATGAAGAGTTGATTACCAGATTGGAGTTGGCAATATCAATGAACATAACCGATATTTCCATCTATGTCAACTCATAATTCATAATCCAATAGATTTTCAGACAGTACAAGATTCTGAAGCCAAGATTAGCATAATACCACGAGTATGCAATGAGGTTGTTAGAATAGATTCTCATTGTGACATTGTATAAAATTCCTTGGGGAGATAACTGATGCACCAAAAATATATGCATTTTTAGACCTATGTTTTATGCTAAGTTTTGGTGATATTTCACTTTAAAGGAAGGTATTTTGCATTTTGTTGGTTTCGGGTACAAGAAATGGACTTTTGGTGAAAAAGAAGCAAAAACAGTGCAATTTGGAGCTAAAACAAGCAAGAAAGAAAATTTTGGCCTGACACATTTTGATATGTCTTTCTATGCTTATGTCCATTTTGATATGTCTTTCTATGCTTAATCTACTTCTCACTTCTCACATATTTTTAAATAAAATTACACTTTAAAGAAAATTTTCTTGAATGCTTATATTGTAGGTCTATCTGTTAGGAATGAAGCGCAACTAAAACGGGGTGAAACGGAGTTGAAATGAAGCCAAACGAAGGGAAACCATGTAGCTACTGTAGATTGGTGCCGACGGCGCCCAAGTCCAGAGAAGCGATGAAAAATGGCGCCGAAGGCGCCCAGATCAGCGCCGGTGGCGTTCGGGACAATTATGGATGGATTTTTGGCATTTTTTTATGTTCTCGAAGGCTCCCAAGTGATTCAAACACCCCATAAAGCGATTCAATGCATCTAGAAACTTGGAAAGGCTCTTAAATGAAAAGATGTGTCTCTTGGAGTTAATGATATCTTTTTAAATGAATAGATGTGTCTCTTATAGTGAATCAATGAATCTAGACACTTACAGTGAAGAGATGTGTCTCTTGAAGTGAAGCTCTTGAGAAAAAGGGGGGATTTTGTGCCTTATTAAAAGAGAGGGGTTGGTTCCTCTCATATGGTGTGTTTGTGTGTGTGTGTGTGTGTGTGTGTGTGTGGGAAAGAAAGAGAGGGAGGCATGAAGGATGAAGTGTGTGTTCATGGGTGTGTGTGAGTGTGTAATTGTAGAGTAAAGTCTTATTTGTGGAGAGGATTTTCTTGAAGAATTGTAAGAGGTGAGAGATGAGATATTACTTCTTTATTACATTTCTAAGAGAATTCAGTGTTGATTGTAAAGAGAGAAAGTGCGTTGAGGGAGCTTTGAGGGAACTTCAATGGATTTTATTGAGGAGGAATTTAAGATAAGTTGTGTTCTTTCATTCTTCTCCCTGCAATAAGATATGTTTAAATAGAGAGATAATTTAGATGTGTCATTTAAATGTTAAATAATTGTGATGATTTTTCACTCCATTCTTAATTTACTTTTTGATTTGGCCAATTGAAATGTTAACATCTGTTATGAAACATACTATCTGAAAAATGGAGTATAGTTTCACAACAAAGTGAGAATCACATTCGATTCTATGAAGGAGTGTTTTGTTCATGGAATTGGGTGCAAATAAATAAGGAAATATATATTACTGAGCAATGAATTGGAGATTCTAGGGTGACAGACTAAAATCCCCAATTTTGCGTTAGTGCTTAAGAACTAAAGCGAGAGTTAACCTTCAGGGGAAGGGAAGCAAGAGCTCTGGAGTGATAGCCAAAATCCTCTCAGCCTAAGAACGGATTTAGGGACTAAACCTAAGATTAGCTAATGATTCTCTATAACACTAGACTGAGGGGAGAGAGACTGAGGGTAGAGAATTAAAACTGCTCATGTTTGGCACAATACAAATTGAAATCATTTATCTCTATAATTAACCAAAAATTCATTATAGTGGGATGGATACTTTCTTAAATTTGAACTCTTAATCTTAAAACTTTTTTTAGTCTTAGTAAATTTAACTTTAAAGTTTAGAAATTAATTTTGTGAACTTAGTTTCGTTAGCATACATTAAAACCACTTTAATTAACCTTCCAAACTAAATGCTTATAGTAGTATACTAGAATTAGCCTAAGGGATTTCTTACCTCGCTTCTTCGTGGGATCCATACTAGGGTTTTTAAAGAAAGCCCTATATAAAAATCCCTATATTACTTGAAGTGATACGTGCACTTGCATAGAACCACTAGGTGTGAACTCTTTTCTATATTATATAGTATCTTGATTTTACATATTAGCTGTTGTTGGGTTATGCTTTTTGCCATAGTTTTGAAAAGTTAAATTACTGCGTAATTTTGGGACGGGTCAAGTTCTTGGCACTGTTACCATGAATTTAAATTGACATAAAACACGCAGAAAAATAACACACATTAGGGGTGAACCAAATTTTTGGTGCCTTCGCCGTGGAAGCTTTGGTAAGAACGTTAAGAGAATTTTAGTTAAAACTATAAGACTTAGATTGGAAATTTATAGTACTTTTATCTAGTGTGTTTAGTTACTGTGTGTTTATTTTAAAGTAAATTAAAAATACCAAAAATATATTTGATATCTATCCTATTAGTTACATCTTTAAAGTTGTATGCGTAGTTTAGGAGGTGTCGACCTTGGATTTTATCTCTTTGATTTAGAGAAAACTTTTAGAAGGATGATGAATCAGAAAAGACTCCATAATTTAATGTAGAAATAGTGGATCAAAAATACAATGAATATTCAAATTTGGATTATAATGCTACTTTCTTTGAAAGTTTTAACCCCAAGAGAGTGGCAAATTTTCACGAAGATATGCTTACTATTTTAATTTCTCAGGTTTCGAATATTGAGAGGACATTGTATCAATACATAGAAAGATATCTTCAAGGAACCCCAATTGTTAAGGAAAATTTGTTTGGACAATGGATTGAAACTGGCCATGAGATACATAATTCTTATTCCAATTATTACAATTCAGGTTAGGAAAATCATTTGAATTTTAATAGGAATAATAATTTTTGAGGAGAAAACCAATTTTGGGAAGATAAAAACCAATTTTGGGAAGATAAAGATCAATCTTGGGAAGATAATCAATTTAATTGAACCTATAATTTGAATAATCATGGCTATTATAACAATGAACTTTCTTTTTCTTGTTTTTTTTACCAATTTTAACTTCAACCCCTATAATGAAGAGAAGGATTTATTAGAAGAGGTTGTTATTCAAATGGAGAGTGAGCTGGAGTGTCAAGGGATCACAATAAGGAATACAAAAAAATAATTGGGAAAATTATTAACTCAATTAATAATCCTTGTCGATTTAACTCCAACCCACGGGAGGAGGAGAACGAATTAATATTAGAATGGTTGTGAATCAAATGAAGAGTGAGATGGAAAATCAAGAGGTCGCAATAAGGAATATAAAAAATAAATTGGGGCAGATTATTAATGCAATTAATAGTCACCCCCTAGAGATTTTATCTAGTGACCCTGAGTTAAACCCTAATAAGATGAATGATGAGCAATATAAAGTTATCAAACAAATAATTATAAGAGAATTCAAGGATATGTTTCAAAATAACTTTGGGTTGAGAGATGAGGATAAGGAGATTGAAAGACAAATGAAAGAAATTTTTAAGGAATTAGAAAAACCTATTTCCTCAACTAGGATAAATATAGAAAAACCACTTCTACCGATTACTCAGTACAAAGGGGAAGAGTTAGAAGATAACTTGAAACAGAATTGTAACATAGAAGAATTTGATCCAGAATCTGAATTATCTAGAGAGAATCCGATCCAAAATTTGGGAGATCTTGAATTAACATATAAAGATACATTTCTTATAAATTTCAAGGATGATATTAATATGTAAATTGGAAAAATCAGAAGAAGAATACTGGATCTAGAAGGAAATATGGGAATAATGATATGAATCAATCTGAAATGGAATAGCTGAAGGAAAAATTAAAATTTGAGGATTTTTCAGGAAATCCTAGATCTATAAGAGATTGGGTGATTGATCAAGGATTACTTAAATGAAATTTTAAACCAGGTGGAATCATTTATTGAGCTGATAATGTTAAACAAAGTGCTTTGTGGGAGGCAACCCATAGTTATCAGTATGGTTTGATTTAGTATGCTTGAGAGTCATGATAGTCAGTGTGTATTGTGTTTACTTTATTATGGATTGATATGTTTGATTGATGATTTGTGGTTGTTTGGATTGTTAGTAGTTTGATTACATTTTTGTGTGTCATGAGGGAGGTGAATCCTTAACTTCTTATTATGGCTAGACTTATATGTTCTCTTATAGTAGTTGGTTTGACGAGTCCACTACTACTCGGATCTCATTTTGACATGAGTTTTACAAGAGATATTATGAATTTTAACAGTGACAATTCCATCTTAATTTTGTTTTTTCTTTCTCTAACTTTGTTTTCATTTGATAGGTGTAGCTAACCTATTTGATGAGTAACTTGTTGATAAATTTATACTATCCTTATAACTGCTAGAGGTGCTTAATTATTGGGATATGGTGATGTCTGGGGTTGGCACTCACGACCCAATGTTTTAGGGATAATCTTATCCTTGAGATTATAATCTATAAAATCATTTATAAGTACCCAATTTATCTTTGTAGTGTTTCTATTAGAAAATGAAAGTAATTTAGTGGGATGCGATGAGTTAAAGGAAGAATTGACCTCATTTATCATGTGTGTTTGTGTTTGTGTTACAATAAAATAAAGATTTGGAGAAAACATAAATATATATATTCCTATGACGATACCTGTCTTACTTATTAGACCTTTCTTTCAATTTTACCAAGTATTTTTAGTTTAGATTTTCTTTCTATGAAATGTTTTCTAGCCTGATAAATAATTATAGATGTTTTTGATAGATATTTTTGGTAGATAGAATTTCTAAACTATTTTTCCTTCTACTTATATCTTTTGTACTAAATGCTATACTTTTTCATGCTTATTTTGTAGTTATATTTGTTAGGAACGAAATGCAACTGAAATGGGGCGAAATGAAGTTGAAACAAAGCTAAATGGAGTGAAACATTTAAGTTGTTGCAGACTGATGCCGACAGTGCCAAGGCCGGCGCCGACGGTGCCCGAGTCCAGAGAAGCGATGAAAAAAGGCGCTAATGCCTCCCAAACTGGCGCCAATGGCGCCTGGGACGATTATAGACAGATTTTTTGCAGTTTTTGGTGTTCTAAAAGGCTCCCAAGTGATTTAAACGCCCCATGAAATGATTCAATGCATCTAAACACTTGGAAAGGCTTATAAATGAAGGGATGTGACTCTTGGCGTTAATGACTAGTTTTTGAATGAACAGATGTGTCTCTTTTAGTGATTCAATGAATCTAGACACTTGGAGTGAAGAGATGTGTCTCTTGAAGTGAAGCTCTTGGGAAAAAGGAGAGATTTTATGCCTTTATAAATGAGAGGGGTTGGCCACTCGCATATGGTGCTTGTGTGTGTGGTGTGTGTTTGTGCATGGGTGTGTGTGAGTGTGTGTCAGTGTAGAGTAAAGTTTTGTTTATGGAGAGGATTTTTTTGAAGAATTGTAAGAAGAGAGGGAAGGTGAGAGGTTTCTTCTCTATTACATTTTTAAGAGAGAATTTAGTATTGATTGTAAAGAGAGAAAGTGCTTCAAGGAAACTTTATATTTATAGATAAGTTGTGTTTTGTCATAAGATAAGATAAGTTGTGTTTAAGGTAAGTTGTGTTCAAGGGAACTTTATATTTAAAGAGAGGAGTTTAAGATAAGTTGTGTTCTTTCATTTCTTTGTTTTGTAAACTTGTTTATATTTATAAAATTTGTGTTTTGTTGTATCTTCCTCATGAATTCTGAGTAGTCTTCTTTGTATTTCTCCATGCAATGAAATATGGTGAAATGGAGAGATAATCTGGATGTGCCATTTAAATGTTAAATAATTATGATGATTTTTCACTATGTTCTTAAATTATTTTTTGATTTGGCCAATTGAAATGTTAACATTTGTTGTGAAACATACTATCCAGGAAATGGAGTTTGAGTTTCACAATAAAGTTTTACAACAAAGTGAGAATCACATTCGAAGAATCACATTCGATTCCATGAAGGAGTGTTTTGTTCATGAAATTGGGTGCAAATAAATAGAAAAATAAATATTATTGGACGAAGAATTGGAGATTCTAGGTTGATAGACTAAAATCCCAAATTTTTTCTTAGTGTTTATGAACAAAAGCGAGAGTTAGCCATCAGGGGAAGGGAAGTGGGAGCTCTGGAGTGAGAGCAAGTATCCTCCCAGCTTAACCACAAATTTAGGAACTAAACCAAATATTAGCCAATGCTTCTCTATAATACTTGATTGAGGGTAGAGAATTAAAACTATTCCTATTTGGCACAATACAATTCAAAACATTTATCTCTATCACTAAACAAAAATTCATTACTGTGGGAAGGATACTTTCTTAAATTTGGACTCTTCTTCACAAAACTTTGTTTAGCCTTAGTAAATCTAACTTTAAAATTTATAAATTAATTTTGAAAAATTAGTTTCGATAACATACATTAAAACTACTTTAATCAACCTTCCAAACTAATTGCTTATAGTAGTATACTAGAATTAGCCTAAGGGATTTCTAAGGGAAAGGGATTTCTTACCTTACTTCTTCGTGGGATCGATACTGGGGTATTTAAAAGAAAGCCCTATATTACCTGAAGTGATACGTGCACTTACATAAAACCACTAGTGTGTGAACTATTTCCTACATTTTATAATATTTTGATTTTACTTATTAGGTGTTACATATAAATTGGATCAAGTTTTTTACCATATCTTTGAAAAGCTAAATTACTGCATAATTTTGAGATGGCTCAAGTTCTTGGCACTATTACCGTGGACTTAAATTGACATAAAATACACAGAAAATCAACACACACTAGGGGCGCATCAATAATGTCAATGTTGATGCTTTAGCCAATCTTGCTAAGGAATTGGCGTGCCCACCATAGGATTCCATTGATATTACAGTGCAAGGACGTTAAGTTTTGTCAAAGATCAACCTTGATAGTCTACAAAAATTCAAAAAATAAGAAGAGATAATAGCTGCAGTAGTGGATAATACCGAAGATTGGTACAAGCTAATAATAAAATAATTGCAAACAGAACGACTGCCAGATGACAAGTCAGATGCATATCATACACAAGAAGAGTTATGTCATATGTTCTGGTAGGTAATGTAAAGGTCATTTGATTAAATGTGGTTGCGATGTCTAAGCAGAGTAGAAGCACAAAATATTGTCAAAGAAGTACACAACGGATTGTGTGGTGCTCACCAGTTAGTGTCGAAGATGAAGATGAAAATTAAGAGACTCGGATATTATTGGCTAACAATGTTAATAAATTGCATGGATACAACCAGAAAGTGCCCCCTGTGTCAAGTTCATGGAGTGTTTTTGCTCTAACCTCCGAATGTGATACACCCAACCATCGCCTCATGGCCATTTGAGTGTTGGGGCACGGATATAGTGGGTTCAATAGACCCTCCATCTTTGAAGGGACACAAATTTATTTTCATAGCCACTGATTACTTCTCTCAGTGGGTAGAGGTAGTGTTGTTACGAGATGTTACAGCACAACATGTTCTTCAGTTTTTCAATAGTTAGATTGTCTACCATTTTGGTGTCCCACACAGAGTTATTTTTGAAAACAGGCCAGCCTTAAAGAGCAGCAAGATCAAAAGTTTCGATAAAAGTCATGGGATAGATTGGAGGTACTCTACGAATTAGTATCCTAGAGCGAACGACATAGTCGAGGCCTTTAATAAGATGCTTATGAAAATTTTGAAGAAAACATTAGACAAAAATAAGAAGGAATGGCACAAGAAGTTGTTAGAGGCTTTGTGTGCCTTCCAAAAAAAAGTTCAGAACTCCTTAATGTACACCATATGCGCTCATGTATTGGTCTTAGGTCATACTCCTGTTGGAAGTTCAACTACCATCTCTCAGAGTCACTGTCACTAACCAAATTAAAGTTGAAGATGATGCAAAATTCTAACTTAAATAATTGGAGAGTCTCAATGGAAAACTATTAGAATCACAACAGAATCTAGAACTCTATTATGCTAAGATGATCCGGACCCATGATAAACTGGTCCGCATGAGGACGTTCAATTTTGGTGAGCTCATACTCATCCTCAGGAGACCTATCATTGCACACCGCAGGATTGGTGGAAAATTTGAACTAACCTGGGAGGGACCATTTGTAGTGGAGAAGGTCTACTCAGGAGGATCCTAATAGTTAATGGATTTTTAGGGCAAAATGCCCATGATACCGATCATTAGTCGATATTTAAAGAAATGTTATACAACTTAATGATCTCTAAGATGAATTTTGAAAGTGATACTTGATCTTAGGATTGTTATTTGGCCAGCATCTGTGACTGAGTCCAAACTTTGTAATAAGATTAATTTTATTAAAATAAAATTGTAATTTGCACTTTTAAATCTTCCCTTTAATTTTGAATTTTGCTAAATTAAATGAAATAAGATGCTTTCACCCATATGATCCTAAAATCCACTTAATGAAAATTTGTTGTTGTTCTTGTTCATTTTGAAATTCAACTCGCCGATGTTTTCCTATCTTTTGTAGGAAAATTTCAGATTAAAAGTTGATCTTCTCCTTTAAAGATGACTTAAATCTGACACTTGATAAAGTGAAGGCAGTGTAGGTTGGCATTGTTAATTTTGACTTTGACTACGGTCAAGTCAATGTAAACTACGAAGGCCCCTTGATGAGTATATTTAGCCGCCAAGAATCAGAAGAGCTACAACAACTGTTGAGAATCAGTGCCAAAGAGGATTCAAAATTGAAAAAAAAGAAGGCAGAAAGGTTTTTAGATATACAGGACCTGATAGAAAGGGTCGTTTACATGTAGAAATGATTCCAGCAATGACATGGGACTTAGTTTGTGCTTCCACAGAACAGGTCCTTGATGCACCACTGAGGACAACGCAGCATAGAAATGCCAACTGTAGCAAGCACAGAGCCTTGGAGTGACTCAAAAAGAGACGCGCCAAGGAGGCAGCTGCAATGCTTGCTTCAATTCATGAGGAAGAAATCTATGATCTGAACTTCAGGGAAACTTCCACTAGCCTGCCGATTATAGAGGATGAGCTAGAGACATTTACAATGCCCAAATTTTTGGGGTTTCCTGATGAGCTTTGTGTGGGATGCTCTATGTGTAATGCAAAAATCCCAAGGAGAACACTATCAATAGGAGCTTTCACAGAATGCCTGGAGTGTAACATGCTCCACCTAGGGAGGTATGGGACGCTTGAAGAATACGCAATAGCCAGCATAAAGTTCAGAAGTGCAGACCACCCAGAGGTTGAGCCATACAAAAACCACAGTTCATAGAACTGCCACCTGCCACCGTCATGGATTCCTCCCGAGGATGAGACAGAGGAGTGACCCAAAGGTCCGCAAAGGTTTCCAACAATAGAGTTAGAAAGATTAAGCAGTGTTTGAAAGAAAAATTTTTAATATTATAAATAAATTCAAGGAAAATTCGTTAATATTCAGGAAGGATTGGAACTACACAAGGGAGAATTCTCAAAAAGCGATGAAAGAAAGATTCTTGTTTGCATTTTTAATTTAAGGGACTAAGGCCGAGTTGGTTTTTCAATGATGAAGACATATTCAGAACCAGAGAAATTGATGCAAGGAGAAGGTAGGATCACCATTCATTGTGGTTGATGTTATAACTTTGTAAAAGAAAGGCAAGGGAACCCCTTGGGCATTCTGTAATATGATGAGGTGGATCACCTTTCATCTGCAATAAAATGCATGATGAAGAGGATGATAAGATGGAGCACACTTCCACTAGATTGCATTCCAAACAAATGCATCATCAACATCTACGAATAAGGGGATTGCATTCCTCCCCACATCCATCACCATGATTTTGTCAGACCGTTCTATGCAGTTTCGTTCATGAGTAATATCAACATCCTATTTGAAAAAGAGATAGATATTGTTGGACCCAGAGAGTTAAAACATTCATTTGTGATTCCACTACCAGTTGGTTCAGTGCTGATTCTAAAATGAAATGGAGCAGACCTGGCAAAACACTACATTCCAAGCGTACCGCACCTTAGAGTTTCACTTACATTGCAAAGAATGGATGCAACAGGATACCATATGGATTCCAACCAAATCCAAAACTAGAAGATTTATGCATGTATAAACTATGAGATAGTTGTACCTCTAAGTATATGCTAAAGGGCCTTTGTCTCGAAGTGTGTCTTACACGGTTAGCCTGATCACGAGCTTCCTCAGGGGGCAGATTTTGCACTGCATCAGAGCAGAGAGGATTTGATATATGATACTGCAATTTTTACCAATGTATTCAACATCTTATTTTGGATAATTTCAACATATGATCAGTTGTGTTTCATGTTTAAAGTTGTTTACAAATTTTATTTTAGATTTCAGCATATGTTGTTAACTTATCTCTTTTGTGTGATTAATAAAAAGCTGCATGACTGCGTGTTGGTCCGAAATTATAATGAACAAAGAACAATATAAAAAGAATCTAATAATAAATGAAAATTAAAATTCAAAATAAATAAATCAAATTCAATAATCATAATGACAATAAATGATTAGAAATGTTAAACAATTTTCTTCGAGACTCTACACTCTGCATCTCTCTCTTACATCCCGCGTTCTTTGCATGAATTTCCACATCTCACAGTCTGCACAAATTTCACAAGTATTCATATCATTTTCATAAATTTTCACACTCTGCACAAGATTCTACAAACTTTCCACACTCTTTACATAAATTCTCCACACTCACAATGCTCTTGGGATAAGTGGCAGCAACTTTATATATGCTTAAAAATATACGAATTTGATACTGCTGCTAGAAGATTTAATTCCCCGGCAACGGCGCCAAAAACTTGACAGCGGTTATAGATTTGATAAAGATGTATATAAAATATTCAATAATTATAAAGTCACACTTATCAATGCAAGTATATGTATCGCTCAAGTAATACAGGGCTCTAATGGAGTCCTGGATATCGATCCCACATGGAGTAGCATTAGAGGCTACAAACTAAGATTTTAGAAAATCAATACTTAATCACAACAATATAGTTCAAATTGCTTATCTGTCACTAATAGGAAATTGAAATAAATATGTCATTTTAATAACTCTTAAATAACTAATTTTACTAGTAAAGTTTCTAATGTGAAGTTCAATATATAAGAAAGCATCATTCTCCTTGTCAAGAAATTTAAGTGAATGGATAAAGTGAATTAGTTCAAATTGGATTGTGTCAAATAGGAGCATACCTATTCTTTACCCTTTGGTCCAGGCATAAAAAACATTGACTAATCCTATGCTTGTTACTGAATCTGCGGCTATGCTGGGAGGATACCGGCTCTCATTTCGGAGCTCCCACGTTCCCCTCGCCTGAGGGCTAACATCTACACTTCAGCACCCAAATGATAAGATTAAATTAAGGATTTTAGTCTACCACTCTAAAATCTCCAATTCTACGCCCGATAAATTTTATTTCCCTATTTATTTGCACCCAACTTTCAAGGACTTTGACCTCCCTATCTTGGATGTAATCTTCACTTTAGTTGTAAAAATCAACATATTTTAACAAATCAATTGGCCATATTGAAAGTCAATTAAGATCGAAGTGAAAAGATCAACACAACTTTAACATTCTCAAAGCTAAACAAATTCAAATCACCATTTCACAAAATCTCAAGATAAGGAGAAAGACAGACGAAACTACTCAGAACTCATGGGGAAGATACGACAAAACTCGGAATTTATATATAAAAGCAAAGTCATACAAACTACAATAAGTAAATACCGCTTATCTCTAATTCCTCCCTAAGCAAACTCCTTGAAGTTCCTCTGAATCTCTTCCTTTATTTATAGTACACAGAATTCTTCTTCAAAGCAGCAAAGAGGGAAATCTCTCACTTTCTCTCCACACTTACAATTAATTGAAGAATTTCTCACATTCTAACCCTAAAGTAAACTCTCTACACTCTACACACTCTCTACTTCTCTTCCCAACTTCCTCCCCCCTCTCTCAATTTTTGGTCAAAAGTTTCTCTTATAGTTGTAGAAGAGTTTTTCCAAGAGTTGCCTAAGCATCCCCTCAATAATCATCCACATTCAATGCACCTGTTCAGATAACCACCGATCTCTCCATTGGTGGGCTCGAGAGCGCCGTTGGTGGCCTTCTGGAATATTTGATTATGAACTCTCGGGAAAAACCCGTCGTCAGTGCCCTAGTTCAAATCTCCATATTTTGGTCCTTTTCGCTCAAAATTCGCTCCATTTTGCATCTTTTTTATCCAATGACCACAATTCAACATACCTGCAACAAATCATCAAAAATACATTTCTTTAAAGTGCAATATCATCAAAATCAGTGTAAAATAGGTATGAAAATCTCAACATATTTTCCTTTGGTCAATAAGTACCTAAATTTTGATTCACATCTCTTGAGATAGGAGTGACACTCCCATAAATAGTGTAAGGAATCCTATTCTCATCCTTTCAAAATCATTGTGAGACCCCCTTAAATGGAGTAAGGCATCCAATTCTCATCTTTTTGGGGTTGGTATCTAAATTTCAATTCACATCCTCACATCAGTACCCAAATTTTGATTCCCAACTCTTCAGATAGGAGTAACGCCCCCTTAAATTGAGTAAGGCATCCTATTCTCATCTTTTTTATATCGATTAAGGCTTTTGATTCTCATTCTGAGGTTGGTAACTAAATTCCAATTTTCATTTTTGGGATCAGTACCTAAATTCTGATTCCCATATCTTGAGATAGGTGTGAGACCCCCTTAAATGGAGTAAGGCATCTTATTCTCATGCATTTCAGATCGGTGTGAGGCCCCTTGAAATGGATTAAACTTCTAATTCTCATTCTGGGGGTGGTACCTAAATTCCAATTCCCATTCCTCAAATCAATACCTATATTCTGATTTCCATCTCTTGAAATAGGTGTGATACACCCTTAAATGGACTAAGGCATCCTATTCTCATCCTTTTGAGAATGGTGTGATACCCCCTTAAATAGATTAAGTCTTCTGATACTCATTCTAGGGTTGGTACCTAAATTCCAATTCCCATCCCGGGATCAGTAACTGAATTCTGATTCCCAACTCTTGAGATAAGTGTGAGACCCCCTTTAATAGAGTAAGGCTTCTTATTTTCATCTTTCAAGGGCTGGTATCTAAATTCCAATTCCCATTCTAGGGTCAATACCTAAATTCTAATTCCCTTTCGCTACCACTTGGGTTGGATGTGAGTCCTTGAGCTTTCCTTCCCAATGTAGCAAATTCAAATACTTGAGATAGGTGTGAGACCCCCTTAAATGGAGTAAGGCATCCTATTCTCATTCTTTTGAGATTGGTGTGAGACCCCCTTAAATGGAGCAAAGCTTCTTATTCTCATTCTGAGACTACTACCTAAATTTCAGTTTCCACTTCTACGGTCAATACCTAAATTTTGATTCCCTTTCGTTAACTCTTGGGTTGGATGTGAGTCCCCAAAGCTTTCCTTCTCAATTTAACAAATTTGGATCAGTCTCTTTGAGCTAGATGTGAGTCCCTGTGCTTTTCACCTGTCTTTTCTTATACCCTTAATTTTTGGAGTTTTTCTTAAAATCAAAATTGAATTAATTTCACTGAAACTAAAATCTTTAGTTTAAAATCAAATCAAATCTTTGTTTCCACTGTTAGTGTCCTAGATGGTTGTCTCTAGAAACTTGCCTTCAATCTCCAGTGGGAATCTCTGTCTACTCCCCAATAGAAGCTTATTTCATTTTCTCTCTTTTTTTCTCTGAGCATGTTGTTTTAGGTAGTCGTGTTGGTTTGTTGATATCTTCGGTCAACACCAATACGTGTAGTGTGTTTGCCAAACACACCACAGCTATTGGGGGTCCTGTTGTTGACCTCACTTTTGGTTGAGGTTTAGTTTCCTCTTTAGAAGCCTAGGATCCAGCCATAGGACTTTCTTGTTGACTATTCCTAGAAGACTAGTAAAGGAACCCTCACCATTAGAAATTGTAAGACTCTTCTTTGCTCATCTTGAAGTTCCACATGATGGTTCTAACCTCTAGCACTTAGTAGGTGGAGCCAATATGGAGGAGCTCAAGAGGAGTCTCTACAGGACTTTTTGGCTATAGGGTTAGCCCTAGGTGATGTGGTCTTGGTCAGTCTTGCACACACACACTTGATACCCATCACCTACACGCACAACCTCAAACCTTAACCATATATGCCTAGCCTGATTCCTTACTCTATCGGAAACTCATGTGGATGGTCCCCGAAACCATTAGGCCTAGGCTAGGATTTGGCTAAGACCATCACATGGAGGATCCAAAATGGGAATTCCTATGGTCTCATGGCTCAAAAATAGGGTGATTTTATGGTTGACATACTTAATTTATCTCAACCTACCCAAATACCCAATTTAATCTTTTGCCCCCAAAACTTTCTCAAAACTACCAAATTGCCCCTGAACCCCTAAATTTTTTCAAATGACCCAAACTACCCAATTTTTTTCAAAAATCACCTCAAACTCTTTTCAAACCACCCAAATTGCCCAAAACACCCCAAATTTCCAAAATTCCTAAACTACCCTTTGCCAAAGTTAACAAAATGTCCATGATGGCTCAAATTTTTCCAAAACCTCCAAAAAACATTTCAAACACTTTCAAAATTAATCTTGAGCAATCATGAAGCCTAATTTGACCAATTTGACTGATTATGAGCAAAATCCCAATTTTTTCCTTTAAGGCCCAATTACCCAAATCACCCCCAATTTCCGGCAATTTGGCCTCAATTTTCCCAAATTTCAATTATAAAATCAAATTAAACATTTCTAAACTTAATTTGAATCAATTTTAAGTTTAATTGAACTACTTTCTAAACCCTGATTTCAACTTGAGTTGAAAGCCCCAATTTTGACCATTGCCACAAATTTCCCCAAATTGAGACCTTAACTTGCCCAAATCCTTCCATATTGAATTCTAAACTCTTCATGACACTCACCTAAATCAATTGGAGCCTCCAGTTTGCCTTAGACTAGCCTAAAACCTAACTCAAATCCAACCCAAATAAAATACCCAATTTTACCCCAAAATTCAAAATCTCCCAACTTGAATTCATAACTCCACAATTTCCACCTAATTGAAATCTAAAACTCTTCATCACAATCCCTTGAACTAATTTGATCCATCAATTGAACCAAATCCATACCTTAGCCCAATCCAAACCCAAGTCTAGCTCAAATGCCCCAAAATTGAAAATTGACCATGAGCCGAGCCAAATTCCACTAAATTGAACCTCCAAATCAATTCAAAATCACCCAAATCCTTTTCTAAAGTTCTCATGACAATCACCCACATAAATTTGATCAATCACTTGACCCAAATCTTGAATAAAGGCTAACCTAGACCCAATTCCATACCCAAATCCTAAATTTGAACTCAAACCCAAAATTTGACCAAGCTCATTGAAAGAAACCAAACTGTGGTTACCACCGCCAGCATTGGATCCTTAGGGACCAAGCTATATTTTCCTAGCCCAATCTACTTGAGCTATGGACCATGGGTCTCTTAAATTTAGGGATTTACTCCTAAAAATGATTAAACCCAAGATATCTTTGCTACCAAACATCAAACCTCTATGCAAATCACCATTAAGCTTCCTCTTGGCTCCCTTGACAACCCTAGCCACCTCCTTGGTTTTTGTCAGCCAGCCTAGTCAATGAAAACCATCAAAACAAAGAGCCACTTGAAGCTTTAAATGCAAAATTAGAACGACCTGAGTTTGCTCACCCTAATTGATCACTTTCACTTTTCTTCTCATCACATAAGCAATTGATTCCACCCATGGGCCAACCCTAGTGGCCACCCTTTATAGCTTTATTTAAACACCACCTCCCATGGAAAAACATAAATTGTACACAAAACCTTGGGCAAAATTTGTCAAGTTGCTCTCAAAGCTTCTTGAATCCTAAGATCAATCCTATCATTTTCCTCACTAAAATCCACTGCCTGAGCTCAATTTTGAGTTCAAAATCCAGGGTGTTTTCCGTCATCCCATTAAACTCTACCAAAGCTTAAATTAAACTACCTAAAATCTTCCTTAAACCAAACAAGGAAGTTCCCCATCAAAATCCTCCTTTGTTGAGCAATCTAACCCACTTCTAGACCAAGGCCGCATCATTCCTTGATCAAACCTTCACCTAGGCTCAAGATCAGTTCAAATTGATTCTTAGAGGAGCTTCGTAGAGTCACAACAAACTTCTACAAGCAACCCAATCGAGGCCTCACCTCTTGGGCTAAAGTATATATCACAATCCCTAAAAATGTCTTCAGTTTCATCAATTCTGAAGAAAACTTGTATTTCATATGATTGTAACCTTACAGATAGGTTCACCTTGACTAGATGAAACAAAAGGAACGAACACTTGTGATTTGGTTGAGTATCAATAGATATTTTAAGGTTTTAGTGTGGACGATTCTTGGGCTAGGTCAGTTAGGGACGATGAAGGAGAGTCGTTGGATCGCGCTTGTATCAGATGGAGGGCTGAGATTGTGCTAAAAGAACTCTTGATGCATAAAGAGCGAGCCACATGATAGCTGAGTCAGATGGTGATGTAGAATGGCAGAGCACGCGTTGCACTTCAGAGCTGCCTAAAATGACACAGCAGCCACATGTTTAAGTAGGAAATTAGTTCATTTTTTGATTTATTTTAATTCTAAAACTTAGATATTGTATAACTTGGTGTAGAAAATTCAAAAAAATAAAATAAAAATACTCCCTTGCTCAGGAATTAGAGGGAAAGAAAGTGGGATAAAAATAAAAATTATTTGACATTTGTCCAATTTTTAATTAATTAAATACCCTTTGGACTATTTTAATTCTAATTAAGTAAATAATAACCATCTTGACTTGAAATTTTAGGAGTTGATTCCTCTTGTTAATAAGGATGTTCTCTAATTTTTCCAAAGCCAAAGAGCATCTCTTGCTTTAAAACCCTAATTTTTAGCCTAGTTGTCTATTTTTGTTTAACAAAAAAATATGAGACTTGTTTTGGTAAGTTCTCTGTGGTCAAAGGACTCTAGGAAAAATATAAATTAAATTTAAATGTTTATGTAAATTACAATAGTTAATTAAGCCCTAAAACTCACTAAAATAAAAAAATATATCAAAAATTATAAAAAATAATTCCACACTATAAATAATAACTATTTTAACTCGCTGTTAAAATCTGAAACTCATTTGAGTTAGTTTGGTCACTAAAGTCTATTTTCTAAATTAAAGGGTATTTTTACTTTTAAATAATTATAATAATTTAACTATAATTAGTAAAATTATGAAAAGTGGGTTTCTCAGTTCCTTGTGATTAGGGCACTTAGAAAAAATAAAATTTATTTTAAAATAATTAGTTCATTTTTTAGCAACTTTTTGAATTAAAAATAATCAAAAAAGAATAAAAAATTCCAAAAAGATAATAAAAATTTTGAAAATGCACCAAATTATTTCTAATTATTCCTTGACCACTTAGGACCCCATAAAATATTTTTCTTAATTTTCTTGATTTAGTTATGTATTTTTAAATGCCAAAATGTATTTTTCTTAAATTTTCTATTAAAATAATTATAATAAAGAAATTAAAAGTCATAAAAATAAAATGTTTGTTTCTTCAAGTTCTGTGGACTTATGGAGATTTTAAAAAAAAGTAATTTTTGAAATTAAAACATATTTTCTATTTATATAATCATCAAATTAATAAATAATTATAATAATTAAAATATTCTTTGGAAAATTTTGAAATTTTGTCCTAGTGGTCCTCTGACCTAGGTGAACCTCCAATAATTTTCCCATGAACAAAAAAAAAACTTTACTTTGATTAACTAAATAAATTAATATTAAAAACCCTATTTTATTGAGTTAAAAAAATTAAATATATTAAATAAAAATTAGAAAAATTACATTCTCTCCTCTGATATTTTGATTGACCCAGGAGTGGGGTACCATAAAAATTTTAAAGTTATTTGAGTTATGTTTTATGTGTTATGAAGTGGAAAGCTCAAGGACCAAAATGGTAATTGGATTTTGATGCCTTAATTAAAATTTAGGATTAACCAAAAGGGTAAATGGGTAATGGGTAATTTTGATCATAATAATGAACTCTTTTGGATGTTTGAAATATAATGAGCTAAGAGGTAGAAACTAATTTACCACCGTTTCATGATCCTTTAATGAGAATATATCTCACTTAAATTAACACTTTTATTATTACAAATTTATCAATGAAAATTTAATGGCCTTAGTAGTGAACTAGGCTCAATTTAAAATTTTTTATTGAGGTTTAGAAAAAATAGTATAATTAATCAAGAACATTTTGAAAACACTGCAAGCCTCATTTTAATCGGGGGTATAAAATCCTTAATGACTTTGAGTTTGTCCCTCGTGGCATTCACTGACACAACTTTTAAATAAAATTATAAGTGATTTGTCTGATTAACCCACTCTTGGGATAATTAAAATAATAAGGTTCACTGAACATAGGGTGTATTAATTTATTAAAACTAAAGCTAAATGTGGATGAATAATTGAACAATATAATAGGTTCAAATGAACTCAAAACGTTTCAAAGGGTCCTAAAAGTTCTTTGAGATTATTCTCCAAACACTTTTAAACCTTTTGGATATTTTGAAGGACAATGATACTTTGTTCCAGAAAATCATCAATTACAATATTTAAGGACTCACCAAGTTAGGAATTAGGTAGCTTCAACTAGTCTTCTTATTTTCCACTCTTGCAATTGAACTAAATTTCCTACAAAATTATATATATTGTAAGTTCTAACATTTTAGCCAGAGTGTGAGAAGATGAAAGGTACGCATTTGTGTTTTATCAATACAATTTTTTTTTGCTACATTTTATTACTTATACCAGCTTTAATTAGAAAACCTTTTTTAAAATTGAAAATTACTAAACTATTTTTTCAAATTTAATAATTTTTTTTTGAAAAACAACAAATCAATGAGTTCCTCGGATGTGGTAACCCATGGTTGCTAACGAGATCTCTCCAGTTTAAATGAGCATAAAAACTCATTTAAGCTAAATAAATTTAAAAGAAAATAGTGGTACTAGAACAAGAGAACCGTGAGATCCTAACCGGTGTCGCTCTAATCAACTTTAACCACCCCCCATAATGATTGAACAAACTTGTCATTTAAACGATTGAACCTTAGACTTTAGGACTGCTACAAATGTAAGCCCTAAATAATATTAATTGGCAAGATGAATGTTGACCTCACTTTTGGTTGAGGTCTAGCTTTCTCCTCTTTAGTGGCCTAGGGTCTAGCCATAGAACTTTCCTGTTGACTATTCCTAAAAAACTAGAAAAGGAACCCTCATCATTAAAAATTCTAAACTCTTATGTGCTCAACTTGAAGTTTCATCTATTGGTCCTAACCTATAGCACTTAGTAGGTGAGGTAAAATATTGGGGAGCCTAAGGTGAATCCCCATAAAAATACTTGGCCTTAGGGTTAACCCTGGGTGGTGGTCTGCAGCTTCTTCACTCACTTGCACTCACTTTCACCCCATTCACTCACAACCTTAAACCCAAACCTGTTGACTTTCATCCCTTGATCCTTTGGGACACTCATGAAGATGATCTCCTAGACCCACTAGCCCTAGGCTAGGGTTTCGATAAGACCAGTACATAGAGGACCCAAATGGAGATTTCATTGGTCCATAGCTCAAATCGGGTGGTTGGCACCTCAATTTCACCAAAAATACCCAACTCATCCTTTTTTCCCCTTAAACTCAATTTGATCTCAATTTCTCCCAATTTCAATTCTAAACTCAAATTCATCATGATCAAACTCAATTCAAACCAAATCCCAACTTAATTATCCCTTACTTTGAGCTGAACTTTAAGCGAAATTCAAAACCCCCAATTTTGGATTTGGCTTAAAGTTTTCAAGCTAAGATGACTATTTTGATTTGTTTAATTATATAAATTAAAATATCATTTGGAAAGTCTTGGGAATAATTTCACTAGGTTTCTTATGGTCAGGGAAGCTTAGGAAAAATATCATGATGGCTTGAATAATTTTGTAAATTTCTATATTTGTTTAAATGTATATATCATGCTTTAATTTATGTAAATCAAATACTAATAAAAAATGATCAAAATCTATTCCACACTATGTATAAAAATTATTTTTACCCACTGTAAAATTTCAAAAATTATTTGCCTCACTTTGAGCACTAAAGTTATTTTTTTATAAAATCTTGTATTTTTGTACAAAAAAAGTTATATTAAATTAAATACACTTGGGAAAATTATTAAAAGTGGTTTTCGGAGTTCCTTGTGCTCAGGGGCACTTAGGAAAAATAAAAGTTATTTTTGATAAAATACTTAACTTTTTAACTATATTTCAAATTAAAAATACTTAAAAATTCCAAAATTATAAAATATTTAAAAATATACCTAATTATTTCTTGATCACTTAGAACTCATTATAATATTTTTCCTAAATTTTCTAAGTTAAAAATAAACTTTTAGAAGCTTAAAAATGAATTTTCCTTATTTTCCCAATAAAATAATTAAAATAAATAAATTAAAAATCACAAAAATACCAAATTTGATTCTCTGAGTTTTCTAAACTCAAAGAAGTTTAATAAAATATAAAAAAAATAATTTTTGTAATTAAAACATTATTTTTCATTTAATCAAATTATTGAAATATGTTAATAATTAAATAATAAAAATAAAATTTCATTCGAAAAAATCATAGAATTTTGTCTAAGTGTTACTCTAACCTAAGAGGACCTCTAACAATTTTGTCATGAGTAAAAACTTTATTTTGGATAGTTAAGTAAAACCAACCTTGAAAATACTACGTTTTAAATTTAAATTATTATTTAAATTAAATTAAATTTTGAAAACCCACATTTTCTCCTCTAATGTTTTAATTAACTCATGGATAGGACACTCTAATTTCTCAAATTCATTTGAATTTTGATTAGTTGTTCAGGGTCATGCTTCGAGCACTTTGAAAAGATAAGTTCAAAATGAACTCGAAATATTTCAAGGAATCTTCAAAAGTGGTTCAGGGTCAAGCTCCGAGCAATTTGAAATCTCTTGAATATTTTGAAGGGTAAATTGAACTTGCTATATTTGGTTCTAAGGTTCTAAAATCATCTAAAATCATCCACTAAGATCTTCCAAGACTTAACAAAGTCATAACTTGAGGTTTGGTAGTTATACCTTCATCTACTCTTGAATTTAAATTCCTTGCAAAAGTTATATACATATTGTCAATGCTAACCTTTCAGGTGGAGAAGCGGGAAGAATCGATAGGTACGCTTTTAAGTTATTACATTTACTTTTTTGTGCCTCTTATTTCTTGCTTGCATGCTTAAGGTCACCCTGCATGTCAAAACTAAAACTAAAAATTAAACAAGATAAAATTCACCCCACAACAATCAAAATATAAGTCAATTCAAAATTTAATCACAAACAAAACAAAACAAAAATTGCAACTAAATTAAAACTTCTCTATCAAATGATTGGGAATCCCTCGGAGGTGGTAACCTTTGGTTGTTAATGAGATCTCTCATGATCTAAATGAAAGTATGGAGCTCATTGATTTGAATTTTAGTAAATTCATTTGGACTAAGTGAATTCGACAGAAAATAGTGGTGCCGGAATGAGGTAACCGTAGGATCTTAACCGGTGTCACTCTAGTCAACTTTAATATACCCATAATATTTAAATAACCATGACCTTAGAAAACATTTGATTTGGCATCAGGACTTGATACATTAGAAAACTTAAGCTCACCACGATGAGGAGCTTGGAGCTAGCATTGTGAGCAGCACGACCATCTTCAACAACAAAACATGTCTACATCAGCTAAACCATTCCTTAGAATTAAACAACAAGCCATAGGACTTTGAGGATGTCCTCCTAGTGTGACATAAATCCTCAACTTCTCTGTAGTCTTTTGTATAGCCTTGTTATATAATATAAGCCCTAATCTATTTTAGGATTCCAAGGTTGTCGTTCGACACGACCTAAATCCTCACATCTTCCAGGCTACTCATGTGATCGTTTCACACGAATGTAAGCCCTAATTAATAAAATTGGTAGGATAAAACATTTAAATATTTCTTCTCTAAATTAAAACTAAACCATAGGGTAGACTGGCAAGTCATCGAGGTTCTCCTCAGGATCTGTGACATCCCCTAGTTCTTCTTCCTTTGGATTCCATAATAAATGTTTCAAATTTGAGTCACTCCCCTTTCACACCTCCTCCCCTTTCACACCCCCTTTCACACCTCTTCAAGTGATCTCTTTGAAAAGTCCTATTAATTTGACCTCTTTGAAGACAATATCCCCTGGTTTTTATCGAGAGTTTTCTTAGGTGACTTTTCTTAGGTGGAGAGTTTTCTTAGGTGACTTTGGTTATCTAAGATGTAATTAACTATAGGGGATTGCCCTTATAGGAAACTTTAACGAACCCAGTTTAGTATAAACCCTATTTAATTTTTCATATTAAATATGGGAACTTGTCATCTTATAATAAAATGATTTTGTAAACCAAACGAATGTCATATATTTCTTAGTTTTTTTGATCGAGCCTCACCCTCAAGTTTTGTGTTTATCTTTTGGGATAGATACATAGCTTGAGGTGTAGTGCTCTTTCATCTAAACTTTGAAAGATATGGGATATGTTTGATTTCATATTTTTCTAAATGTAAATAAATATATGTAAATTAAATGTTCCTCCCAAGCGGGCAACAGGATTTCCATTTCGGCGACTGACAACTTCGATAGGACAACCCCCATAAAATTATGTCGACAGTTTCTGGCGACTCCTCTGGGGTACAGTTTCTCTCTCCATTTAAATCTAAGTAATATTGGTTTCATACATCGTTAACATATTCATGTCCCTCATGGACCAAATTACCCTTCTTTCGTTGGCATGCTTCACCCATTTCTTTCTTGAGGAAGTAAGGTCAACTCTTTCAAACTCCAGGACTATCTGTTCAACCACCTTTGAACAGAGGGGTTCAGGAGTTCATTAGGACTTTTAATCTTTCTTTTAATCTTTGTGTCTTTGTGTGGGGTCGGACCCCCAATAGGTGTGTTGGTAGACTAGCTCCGCCCGGGCGATATGCGTTGTGAAGTCGATTTCACACTCGATCCTAAACTTTACTTACTCACCATTCCTTTTGAGTTTTGTTTGCTATTTTTGCAAATTAAATTGAATTGTGTCACATTGCACTTGCTCTTTAAACCTTCTTTATATAATTAATTAAATTCTCCTGTTTTTAAAGTTATATTTCACTAAATTCTAAAATATTTTTCACAAACTAAAATAAAAATAAAAGACTTGCCCAGTCTATAGATCAACCTTTGTTAATTTTTTAGTGCTCGCACTAAAATTACAAGGTATTGGCCAAATAACTAACCCCATAGCTTTTTTTTTAAAGCTACTACATTGGCATTCCTTATGCTCACTTTCATGTGCAACCTATCGACGAGGCGTGATGCCCGCAATGTCACCCCCATCATCAAGTTTGGAGTTGGATTTGATGAACTGGATTTCGTGCTCAAAAAGGCTCCCTTCGTCGTAATGAAAGTGACCGCTCTGGAAGTTCAAGAGGCGTCTGTTGAGTTCAACTTGAACTGTCCTCAGGATTTCCCTTCCTACAAGAAGGTAGAGACTACTGCCACCATGGCACCTACTAAGCCAGTTGTTCCCGCTTCTACTAAGGGAAAAGAGGTCATGATCATTGAAGGTACAACCAAAGGACTCATCGTTCCGCCATTGATGTTTGAAATTGGATTAATTCGAAGACTGTGCCATTAACTTGGTCACAAAGAAGAAACTACGCCGAAAGATTCGGAAGGCTACTAAAGCCCAGATTTCTAGGAAAATGTTTGTTGATGAAATTCTTGACTAGGAGGAGTTGGAAATTCTATAGGCCTATCCACTTCTGCAAGGGAGTAGGTTCCATCCCTTAATGGAAACTAATAGGTATGAAAGTACCCAAAAGATTGATGCTACCTTACCGTTACCTCATGGACATGGTGGGGAGAGGAAGAAGCCTGCTCCTATCACCCAAGTCAGCACAGTCACAGTATTCCAGAGACTACCAGAGACTAGCTACTAAGGAGGGTTTTACAGTCGGTGAATTACTTAAATGAGTGGGATGTGGAGTATCCCCTCGCATGAAGAAAGAAATCTAAGAGATGTCAGGTCTGTTAGATAATCTCAAAGATCAATTAAAACTTTGCATGCACACATTCCTATCAGGTTCCGCCTGGGAAGCAAAATTGATGCTACCATCATCACCACTTATTCTATTGTTGTTATTTGCAAAACCTGCTGGTCGTTGACCATTTAAATCACGTTTGGGTCAATGAATTCTACCAGTTACTAGTTATAAGGATGTTTCTAAAGTTCTGAAGGAAAAATGAAGAGGTTACTCGATATTGTATATGATCTTCACCATGTGAAGTGTACCTCTCTTCAACATTTCGATACCTCTATTGAGACACCCCATCTCAAGACATCACTGTCAAAGAAAAAGGTATGGATACCTAAGGTTGTCGTACCAATACGGTTCAGTGCCCAGAGGGTAGGATCATGGAGTGAAGCAAGGATCTGAAGTATTCAACATCGTCAGAGCTATTGCTACCAAGTTGGATGAATAAATGGAGGATGTTCAGCAGAATCCCCTAGATCCTAAGATAATACAAGAATCATTAATTTAATAAAAGGTTGAGAAGGTCAGGGTCGAGCTTTCTGAGTTAGCCTGAGAACATTGAGTTTCCATTGATGATGATGAAGCTTTTGACTTTAACGACTATCTCGATGAAGACTTCATGGATATTCATGTCATCAAAGTTAAATACGTTGAATCTGAGTGTGACGCCCAACCTCTTACTGAAGGCAATATTGTAGATGATCTTCGTCGGGCTGTTCTACTAAGGGATTAGCGAATCAGCCAAATGGAGAAAAGGATGGAAGAGATGGCCACTTCAATGGCTGCTATGGCTACATTTCATGGACAATCTCAAGCACAAACGTTAGCTTCTCCATAAGTCAATCAGCCAAAGATTGGACATATCACCGATGAAAGGAGCGAAGTTGTCTCGGCTAACTGAGATGATCAACAGAAGAAGGATTCTCCATCGAGTTGCATAACAGAAAAAGAATTTAAACAAATGGTCAAACAAGTTCGGGAGGTCTTAGCCTAATCTAAGGGTGGTGCATTGATTATAGTAACACCGGAGGTAATGAAGCCTTGCTTTTTTTGTCAGTTTGCTAGCAGCTTAACAGGAATAGCATTTGATTGGTATACCAAGTTGTCCAACAGATCAATGAAGACATTCACTGAGTTACAATAGTTGTTCATGAAGAGATTTGCTAGAGCGCGGCATCACGTTTCTATTGGAGATCTCGTAGTAGAGAGGCAAAAGCCTAACAAGACTCTAGCATATTATATCTTAAGGTGGAGAAACCTTAGCATGAAATGTGAACCTCAACTACAGGAACATCATGCAAAAGAGATTATACTCAAAAGCATCCATGTGCCAGTAGCTTTCATCCTTAAGGGACTCACCATTAACTCCTTCGAGAAACAACTCAGCAAAGATAGCAATCTGCAATAAGAAGTTAAACATATGGATTCTCAAGAGAAATCAAAAAAGGCCAAAATTGCCCAAATATTCAAGAAGAAGTCTGGGACAATAGTAACGGTTGATAAAGGAAAGAAATCATTGAAGATACAGGCAGAAAATTCTTGTCAAGGTTCCCAGCTGTGATCACAGCATGCTCAGCAAGGAACACAACAATATGGCCAGTCTAGCCAGCAGTCGCATCTAGGAGGATCATATCAAACAGAAAATATGAAGGGTCTGACTCTTTTGGAAAGAAAGAAAGCAGTATATTCCTTCAAAGATGAAATTGTACCTAGAATGTTTAGAAGCCTAATGAAGAAGCTTGACTTCAGATTGCCAGATCCAAACAAAAATGTGGAAGTTGACAAGAAAGATCAGGCTAATTATTGCTCATACCACAGAATTCTTGGACATACTATATAGGAATGTTTCATCTTCAAGGATTGGCTCAAGAAAAATCTTAAAGAAGGGAATATAACAAACCCGAAAGAACCCGAAAGAATATTTGAAAGAATATTTAAAAGAACCTGAAAAAGGTTCTGTAAATATGATTTTGGTCGAGCCGATCACTTTGATAGTTCAATATTTAGAGAAAGATGGATGGAGTACAATTTAGAGCAAGTCATCCAAGAAGATACTGGATTAGATTCAAACCGCTTCAGCTCAGGCAACCGTTTAGAGTCTACAGCCTACTCAGCCCAAGATAGAGATTTTGCCAGAGAAATTGCAACAAGCAGATGAAAAAGAGAAGAGCGACGTTGTGAAGGCCAATAGTGCGGGGGGTAGGATAGAGGTTGCCTCTATTAGATTGGTTGTCTCAGATTCGGGGAATAAAATCCTCAAACCCCTGACCATGTATGATTATATTTTTGCCCCATCGGGGTATTATGAATATAATGATTATGATTTTGACAACATTTTAACTATTTCTAGTGATAATGTAACTGACTTTGCTCAATCTAACTCTGATCTCGATTCCCAAGTTGATCCTTAAATTGTACTTATGTCCGATGAACCCTTTAACAAGAATGAAGAATATATTGACGATGCCGATTACGATAACATTAGGAGTGAGGAACCAATCCTCGGGGGTCATGGCACACCACTCGCCATAAATTTGGATCTCTCCGACGAACAGTAAGTAGCAAAAAATTTGCCTTCAACATTGCAAGAAGGCAGAGAAGTTACAAAAATAAACCTAAGGAGCAGGAAAGTGTTACCCCTAAGAACAACTCCAATGGATAAAGGAAAGCAAGTTGTAACTCAAGAAGAGCTACCTCCACCTCCCCCAGTAGAAGAACCAACTAATCAAGTAAAGATCAGAGGATTGTATAAAGTGGATTATTATGTGCTAGCTCATCTTAGGAGGTTGTCAGCCAAACTAGGCATTTACGATGCCCTGATCCTATCGAACGAGATGAGAGAGTCTCTAGTTACAACCTTTCTTGACCCAGAGATTTACTTAGCTCAGTTGGCGAGCACATCCTCAGATGAAGTTTACTCACTCATTAAGAGAACTCATTAAGAGAACAACCTAGGATAACCTTCACAGATGAAGACTTGTTGCTTGGTACCACCGACCACAACCGATAGCTCTATATCTCCATTATGATTGGCAGATTCATGTTGTCCAGATTTTTAGTGGATCCTGGAGTATCACTTAACTTAATGAGTCTACAGACATTGGAATATTTGGATATTGAAGCTCAAGAGCTTACAATCGATAAAATGATGTTAAGTGGATTCTGGATTCAACCAAAAGCAACCAAAAGGGGCAAAGAGCCCTTAGATCAATTACATTGCTTACGAAAGTTGGAGAACTAGTACAAACCAAAAAATTCCATATCATCGACTTCGAGACCTCTTTCAATGCCTTACTTGGTCAACCGTAGATTCATGAGCACAACATGGTTCGGTCTTCCCTATATCTGTGGGTCAAATATTACAAGAAATAACAAGAACACTGCATCATGGGAGACTTACAAAGATTTTTGGTTCATGAAGTTGGCATTCATGAAGATGCCGCCTACTACGCGCCTCCAAAGAAAACTGTCTTCTCTCGTGAAGTTATAACAAATAAAAGTGAAGATTCAAAAGGTTCTTAGGGGCAAAGCCATTCAGCTCCGCTTCAGCAATTTTCCACCACTCTTTTGCAACAAGTTGGTGGGGGTTCTTTTCGTTTACGTACTCGAGGTCGAGGTCGGGGAGGTGGGCGGGGAAGAACCAATACAATTACTAGATGGACTAAGTCAACCATCAACATTAATGATGAAGAAATCTCCGAGGAGGAAATGATGATGCTAAATTAGAAGAAACCACAGTACTAGATATCCTTGGAAGATGTGGAGAAAGATAAATATGAGTCGATGTATGATCGGATCAACCACTATGTAAATGACTTGACCCTTACTCCAATCCACGCTCCAATTCTAACTTAAAAGGTCGAGAGTTTAGAGATCAAGGAAGTCCATAGCACTGGTTCAAAGCTGATCAAATTTTACCATTTTACCGTACTTCTAAAATTTTACCGTACTTCTACTTCTGCTAATCTTAAAAATCATGTAAATTTGAAAGAAGATTCTAATGAATTAAAAGAATTACCTTTTGGTTACTTTTTTCCTTGTGTACAAAAGTTGATTCAACAGGGATATTTTTCAAAACAAATACCAAAAGATAAGTTACAATTTTTTAAGAAAATTTGGAATGTCAAAAGTTGAACACGCAATTCAAAAGAGGGTCTCCGATTTGATATTGTAGGACTAGTCGAGGATTCAAAATTTTGTATGGTCATTGCTAGTGAATCGAAAGAGGATTGCCTCAATGTAGAGGATGAATCTCAAGATCAGTTAATAAAAGACACCCCGCCATAACTTGAGGAAGAAAATAAATCAACTATTGATGAATTGAAGGAAATTAACCTCAAGACTGAGGAGCAGCCCTGACTTACATTTATAAGTTCCTTACTCAACGAAGAAGAATCTATGAAGCTAATAAAGCTATTGTCAAAATTTAAAGATTACTTTGCATGGAATTATGATGAAATGCCAGAATTATCAATAGAAATTTTACTGCATAAGTTAGGGATAGATAGAGATATAACCCCAGTAAAAGAAGCTCCTAGAAGAATGTGCCTTGAGATAGAGCAACAAGTCATTGCCGAAGTGAAGAGATTGATAGATGCTAACATTCTAAGAGAAGAGAAATACCCTACATGGTTATCCAATATTGTACCAATTAAGAAAAAAAATGGACAAGTCCGTGTATGTATCAAATTCAGGGTTTTAAACAAAGTCTGTCCAAAAGATGAACTTTCATTGTCGATACCAGTAAATGATGGTGGAAATCGCTTCAACACATGAGATTTTCTCCTTCATGGATGGATCATCTGGTTATAACCAAATAAATATGGCTCCAGAGTATGCAGTACTTACAGCTTTTGTAACACCGATTAGGATTTTCTGCTACACAATGATGTCATTCGGGTTAAAGAATGTCGGAGCAACATATCAACGTGGAATGAAGAAAATCTTTGACGACCTTATTCACAACAAAGTGGAATGCTACGTGCATGTTTTATTTATCAAGAGAAAACAAAAAATAGACCATTTGTATGATTTAAGGATTGTGTTTGAATGATTGCGACAATATACTCTCAAGAAGAATCCCTTAAAGTGCGCCTTTGGCATCACCTTCGGGAAATTTTTAGGGTTCATTGTTTGTCATTGGGGAATCGAGATCGACCCATATATGATTAAAGCTATCTTGGAAATGCCTCCTCTCAAAACCTTGAAACAACTACGTTCCTTCCAAGGAAAGTTGGCATATCTAAGACGCTTTATTTTTAATCTCTCAGTTAAGCAATATTTAATGACACCTCCTATTTTGGCAGCCCATATCTTAGAAAAACTGTTGATACTTCATACTGCTGCCTTAGACGACTCTCTTGGAGCCCTTTTAGCTCAGTTCAATGGTGAAGATAAGGAAAATGCACTCTCTTACTTGAGCCACCATCTAATACCAACGGAGATGAAGTATCCACCAATTGAAAAACATTGTCTAGCTTTAATTTTTGCCACCCAAACGCTTAGGCATTACATGTTTTCTCATAAAATTACTCTTATTTTGAAAGGTAATCCATTGCAAGATTTGATGACCCAACCAATACTTTCTGGATATTTAGCAAGATGATCAATGATTTTATTGCAATTCTATATAACTTTTGCTCCCCTCCACGCCATGAAGGGATAGATTTTAGCAGATTTTCTCACAGCACACCCACTTCCAGCTGTGTCCACTCTCAACTATGAATTTTTAAATGAACAGACACTGCATGTAGAGCCATCCAGTGACAGGAATTGGGAAATGTACTTTGATGGGGCTTCATCAGCCACAAAAGACAAAGGATTGGAAATAGTTATACCGGGCAAAGCAAAGATTCGTTTAATTTTCATCACGCTAAGTAAGGACATGTTGAGATTCTCCTACCACCTGACAGAGTCATGCACTAACAACGAAGTAGAATATGTAGCGCTAATAACTGGATTGGAATTGGAAATCTCAATGGATATAATGAATATTGCCATCTATGGCAACTCAACACTCATCATTCAACAAGTCACTGAACAATATAAGATTTTGAAACCAAGACTAGCAAAATATCATCGGTACTCAAAGAAACTACTTAAACAATCCCCAGTGTGACTCTCTACAATATCCCTCAGGTAGATAATGCCCATGTCGATGCTTTAGTGAAACTTGCCCGAAAAATTGGCGTGTCCTCCGGAGGATTTCATTGACATTACAGTATAAGGACTTCAAGTTTTGTCTTAGATTGACCTCAACAATCTACATAATTTTCAAAGGAAGAAGGAACGATGATTGCAGTTGCTAATATCAATGAAGATTGGCATAAGCCATTAATAGAATATTTGCAGACTAGAAAATTACCAAAAGAAAGGCCTAAGGCATATCACATCACAAGAAGAGCTATGTCATATGCTCTAGTAGGTGATGTCCTCTATAGAAGATTGTTTTATCAGATGGGGCTGCGATGTCTAAGCAGAGCAGAAGCACAAAATACATCAAAGAAGTACATGTCGAATTGTGTGGAGCTCACCAGTCAGGACCAAAGGTGAAAATGAAGATCAAAACACTTGGATATTATTGGTTAGCGATGATGTTTGATTGCATGGATACAACCAAAAAGTGTCACCTTTGCCAAGTGCATGGGTTTGTCTTACACCAACCTTCGAATCTGTTACACCCAACTGTTGCCTCGTGTCCATTCGAGTGTTGTAGCATGGACATAATAGATCCAATAGACCCTCAATCCTAGAATGGACACAGATTCATTCTTGTTGCTATGGATTACTTATCTAAGTGGGCAGAGGCAGTGTTATTATGAAAGGTTACAGCACAGCACGTCCTTCAATTTTTTAAAAGTCAATTTGACTACCGTTTTGGAGTTCCGCGCAGAGTGATTTCCGACAATGGGATAACCTTCAAGAGCACAAAAATCAACAACTTTGTCAAGCGATATGGGATAGATTGGAGATATTCAATAATATACTATCCCAGATCAAGCGGACTAGCAGAGGTCTTCGACAAAACGCTCGTGTAGATTTTAAAGAAGACACTGGACAAAAATAAAAGAGATTAGCATAATAAACTATTCGAGGCTTTGTGGGCTTACCAAACTATGTTCATGACTCTTACTCAATGTACACTCTACGCACTTATGTACGTGTTCAAGGTCATACTGCCACTGGAAATTCAGACACTGTCTCTTAGAGTCGCCATCATCAACCAAATCATAACAAAGGAAAGTACAAAGCATAGACTTGAAGAATTGGAAAGTCTCAAAGGAAAGCAACTAGAAGCACAACATAATTTGGAACTTTACCAAGCAAGGATGACACGAGCTCTTGACAAATTGGTCCGCCCGAGGACGTTCAAAGTGGTTGACCTCGTTCTTGTTCTCAAAAGACCAATTCTTGCACATCCCAAGATAGGTGGAAAATTTGAACCAACTTGGGAAGGTCCATTTGTAGTAGAAAAAGTCTATTTAGGAGGAGCCTACTAGCTGGTGGATTTCTGAGGTGAAAGGCCTATGTTGTCGATCAATGGACAATATTTGAAGACGTACTATACAGGTTTACGCAGCTTGAATTCACCTTTTTGAGGTTTTGATTGTTCTAGGGTTATTTATTTGGCCAAGCGTTTATGACTAGGTCCAAAATTTTGTAATAAAATAAAACTCAATAAAATGAAAACTTTTGAAGTTGCTTACTTCAATTTTCTTCTTCCTGCTTTGAATTTTGATATTCTGCTAAATTAAATTAAAATAAATACAAATAAATAATAAATAAATAAAATAATCTTCACACTCATGTAAATGAAAATTTTATCTAATAAAATGTTCTATTTTATTCTTGTTCCTCCTAAATTTCAACGCACTGATGTTTTTTTATTGTCTACAGAAAAAATGTTAGGACAATTGCTGATTTTTGCTTTCAAGGATGGCTGGAATCTTGCACGTAATGAGGAAAGAGAAACTCATGGTGGCATCATAAACTTCAACTTGGACTTCGATCAGGTCGACATGAACTATGAGGGTCCCCTGATGGACATAATCAGCCATCGAGAGAAAAAGGGGCTTCCATCGCAATTAAAGATTAGCACTAAAGAGGATTCCTCACTGAAAAGGAAGAAATTGGTAGCGCAGTAGAATCCGATGGAAGGGACTAGTCACCTGTCATCTATGCTAACTTCTCCAATAGGACATCTAGTCAGTACTGATGATGAGAGACTGTCAGATGCACCGTTAAGAAGAACTCAATGCAGAAACGCCAATCGCTGAAAACACAGAGCTTTCCAACATGAAGAAAGAAAACGCCTGAAAGAGGCGGAAATTTAATGACCCCAATTCTTGAGGGGAAAAGCTACGACTCTTGCTTTAGAGAGAATTCCTAAAGTTTGCCTACCACAGGATGAGAGTCCGAGTCTACTACAGAGCCGACGTTACCGATAATTATAGATGAGCTTTGTGGGGATTGACCGACGTGCAACGCCGAGATCCCCAGATAGATACCAGACACAGGAGCATTTGTAGAATGCCCAGAATGTAATGTCCTTCATTTAGAGTGTTTCAACGCTCTGGAGCAGTATGCATCCAACGACAGTGGATTTCACACTACTGGCCACTCAATTGGAGAGTCATACATCCCATTGGATACAGAGACAGCACAGACATGGTTTCCTTCAGATATTGAAATGAGGGAGTGGCTCCAACATTCCCAGATGATTACCATGGCATAATTTTACAAGATGAGAAAAGTAAATAAAAGAGAATTTAAATTCTACAAAGAAGTTCAGGGAAAATTTGTCAACATATTGAAAGGTTTGGAACTGTACACCGGAGTCTTTTTTGAAAGTGAAGAAAGAGGCATTCTAGACTACGTTTTTAACCTAAAAGACAGAGGTCAAACATTTCTACTAATGGAAAGAACGTATTCAAAACCATGAAAGTGGATGCATGACAAAGGTAGGATAACCATTCAGTGTAGTTTTTGCTATAATTTCACTAAGGATAGGCAAGGAAACCCCCGGGGATCTTAAGACACAATGAGGTGGATCCATTACCTCCCACAATAAAGTGGATGATAAAAAAGGATGGTCAGATGGATCGTGCTACCTCTGAACTGCATTCCAAATAGTTGCATCATCAACATTTATGAAGAGGGAGACTTTTTTCCCCTTGATATAGATCACCATGATTTTGTCAGACCTTTCTGCACGGTATCGTTCATGAGTAAAAGCTACATTTTATTCAGAAAATAAATCGATGTTTTCGAACCCGGTGAGTTCAGAGGATCAGTTGCAATTTCACTGCCGATGGGTTTGGTACAAATTTTAAAAGGAAACAGAGCTGATCTAGCAAAACATTGCATTCCTGGAGTGCCACGATGCAGTGTTTCCATTACACTCAAAAGGATGGATGATAACAAGATGTCGTATGGATTCCGACAGGATCCGGAATTGGAGGAGCTACAACTATACGAGCTATGAGATGGTTGTACCTCTAAGTACACATAACAGAAACACTTTTCCTACAGCATGGCTTAATAGGTCAGCTTAACCAGGAGCTTGTTACACAGAGGACAGACATACAATCTTTGTCAACTTTTGTACTGGATCAGAGTGGCATATATGATATGTACTCAGCACATGATATTTTAGATGTATTCAGCATGATAGTCTTTTTTGATGCTTTCAGCATTTATTCAGTCTGTAACACCTGTTTGAAACATATTAATGAAATTTCTATCAGATTTCAACATATCTGTCAGATTTCTCTTTTGTGTGATGGATAAAAAGGTTCAGAACCATATGTTGGTTCTGAATTAGTATGAACAAAAAAATGATAATAACAAAATTTAAATAAAATATCTTTTGAAAAAATCAACCAACGAAAATTAAGTTTTGAAAATATATTTTGAAAATTAAAATTAATAAGAATAACAAGAAAAGAAAATGATAAATTTGCTGAGTTTGTTTCTCTCAAGTTTGGTGTTTCTTACCCTTTGCTTGCACAACACAACTATCTTGGTTTGCACCAATTTCCTCACATCCCTGTGGAGTTTCACAATCTACACAAAGTCTTTCCAATTTTATTCACTAATGTCAATCTTCACATGACACATATCTATGAGTTCAACACAACAAATTCTCTACATTATTCTCATGTTGTTCTCGGGGTCAGTACCGAGATTCTGATATATTTTTTTACTACCCCTTGGGTTTGATGTGAGTCCCAGTGCTTTCCTCCCTAACGTAGCAGATATTTTCCTTGTCACCATTTAGGTCGGATGTGAGTCATCGAGCTTTCTTTACTATGTGACACAAATCTTCAAAATAGGTATGTGACCACCTTAAATGGAGTAAGGCATCATATTCTCATCTTTCGAGATCGGTATGAGACCACCTTAAATGGAGTAAGGCACCTGATTCTCTACCCAAATCTTTGAGATAGGTATAAGACCACCTTAAATGGAGTAAAGCATCCTATTCTCATCCTTTGAGATCAGTTTAAGTCCACCTTAAATGGAGTAAGGCATTTGATTATCTACCCAAATCATTTGTAATCAGTTTGATACCACCTTAAATAGAGTAAGCCATCCTATTCTCATATTTTGAGATCGTTATAAAGCCACCTTAAGTGGAGTAAGGCATCTGATTCTCTACCCATATATTTGAGATAGGTTTAAGACCACCTTAAATGGAGTAAGGTTCCTATTCTCCTCTTTTGAGATCGGTATGAGACCACCTTAAGTGGAGTAAGGCCTTTTACTCTCTACCTAAATCTTCCAGATAGGTTTTAGGACCACCTTAAATGGAGTAGGGCATCTTATTCTCATCATTTGAGATTGGTATGAGACCACCTTAAGTGGAGTAAGGCATCCAATTCTCTACCCAAATATTTTGAAATTGGTATGAGACCACCTTAAATGAAGTAACGCATTCAATCTCTTTTCGGGATTGATACATAAATTTTAATTCCCATTTCAGGTGAAATCAAGATCAAAATTTTCTTAACATCAAATTGAAATTGAATCTTCATCGTGATCATCATGTTTGTTTTCGGAATTCCTTTCCTTTTAATCCCAGTGGAAACAATTCTCACTCAACTCTACACTTTGTTCTAGGTCTATTGACTTAGAATTTTGTATTGGTTTTGTTAATCTCATCGGTCAACACCAATACGTGCAATGTTCTTGCCCGGCACACCACACCTATGGAGGGCCCATTTGTTGACCTCATTTTTGGTTGAGGTTTAGTTTCCTCCTTAGAAGACTAAGGTCTAGCCATAGGAATTTCCTGTTGACTATTCCTAGAGAACTAGAAAAGGAACCCTCACCATTAGAAATTCTAATCTCTTCTTTACTCAAATTGAAGTACCACATATTGGCCCTACCCTCTGGCACTTAATAGGTGGGGTCAATATAGAGGAGCTCAAGGGGCATCCCCATAGGACAGCTTGACCTTAAGGTTGACCATGGGTGTTGGTCTGGAGCTAGTTCACTCACTTACACTCACATTCACTCACAACCCTAAACCCAAACTTGTTGGCTTTGATCCCTTGATCTTTTGGGAGACTCATGTAGATGGTCCCCTATACCCACTAGCCTTAGGCTAAGGTCTAGCTAAGACCAATACATGAAGGGCCCAAAGTAGAGGATTCCATTGGTCCACAGCTCAAATAGGGCGGTTGACACCTCACTTTTACCAAAATACCAAATTTAGCCTTTTGCCCTAAAATCTACCCAATTCACCAAAACACCCCCAAATCCCAAATTTGACTAAAATTCCCAAATTACCCAAAACACCCAAATTTGTCCAAAAACCATTTCAAACTACCCAAATTGCCCAAAACCTCCCAAAAATTTCAAGATTACCAAAATACGCCAAAATTTGCCAAAATTACAAAAATACTCTTGGTGGCCCAAACTTTACCAAAGCCCTAAAAATCATTTCAAATGTCCCCAAAACCAATTTAGACCCTTAAATTAAATATAATTTGCCCAATTTGACCATTTTGAACAAAACCCCCAAATTACCTCTAAAAGCTCAATTTATCTAAATTCACCCAAATGTCCCTCAATTTCATCCCAACTTTCTCTAATTTCAAATTTAAATTAAAATTAATCATTCCTAACAATCATAATTGACCCATTTTTTGAGCTCAATGTTTATCCAAACTAAAACCACCAATTTTTACCATATGACCCTATCTCAGCCAATTGGACCCCATTGCTCACTCAATTGCCTCAATTTGGATCCCAAACTCTTCCTAATAACTCCACACACCAAATTTAAAACCCTCAATTCACCTTGGTCAAGCTTCAATTTCACTCAATCTCAACCCAAATCCAAAATTCCCAAATTTTCCCCAATTTAGCAATGTGCTCAAATTCCACCAAATTGAATGCCCTAACCCCAAAATTGGCTCCCTATTAATGTTGAAAATCTTTATGGCATTCCCCTAGACTATTTTGAGCAATTAATTTGGACCTAGCCCAACCCTAGCCTAGCCTAAATCCAAGTCATGGTCAACACCCCAAATTGACTAAAAGACCCAATTCCTCCAAATTGAATTTCCAAATTAATTTAAAACCACTCCACTTCTTCTCTAAACTCTCATTGACAATCATCTACATCAAATTTCTCAATCAATTGAGTCTAATGTTACGGCAAGCCAAATTCAAGCCCAACTTCCAGCCAACTTGACCCACATGGACCATTTCACCAAATTTAAATTAACCAAGCTAAACTGACTATCTTGGCAGAAAGTTTGTAAACCTCTTCAGGCTGGAGGTTTGGGCTTCAAGGATTTTCAGTACTAACGCTTCATTAACCTATGCAAGCTATGGATCAAATTAAGGTCCAAAGATAGTCTCTAGGCTAAATATATGATGGGGAAGTACTGCAGCTTTGTGCATCCAATGATTGTTACTAAAAAATTGGGGGATTCCAGAATTTGGTCCAAGATGCTGAGTATCCAAAATCAGGTTGATGAACTGTTTATTTGGGAACTGGGAGAGGGTCAGATTAATTTTTGGTTGGACCATTAGGTGTGTAATGGGGAGAAGCTTGTCTGCACTATTCCCAATCCCAATTATCATAGCCAAGTTAAAGATTATTGGTCTGAGGAACAGTGAAACTGCAGAATGCTAAATACTATATTATCTACGGAGCAGGTTAATTTGGTTAAGGACACACCTTTTTCTAATAATCAGAAGGATAAAGTTATTACCAAAGCAGACTCCTCATAGAAATTGGCTGCATGCATTTATCATAAATTCTTTCATTGGAATCATGTGGCTTGGGGAAAAGTCATTTGGGGAAAGCTCCTAACACCTTCCATGTCATTTTTTTGTTGGATATTTTGGCATTCCTTGCTCCCCACTGATGATATCTTAAAAATGAAGGGATTGAGGGGTCCCTCCAGCTGCTATCTTTGTAATGCTGAAGAAGAATCTTTAGAACATCTATTTTTTACTTGTAGCTTCTCTCAAAGAGTCTGGTCGGGCCTACTTGCACAACTCAAGATTGGTACATTTACAATGAGCTAGTCTAAATTCATCATATGCTGGGAGGACTAAAATAAAGCTAACTTATTGGTTCTTCCATGTCTGGTTTCCTGGTTCATATGGATGTGCATAAATTAAGCTAAGTATGAGAATCATCCTTCTGGGGTCAGTTCTATGATCTTCAATTGCACCTCTTATATCCAGATGCTTATTCAACACCACCACTTCCCCAATTTACTTAAGACCTAGATGCCTCGCATCAAAAATAACAAAACTTCAGGCCCACTTTAATTTTTTAGAACCCCCCTACTCTAGGTTGGTTGAAAGTGAATACTGATGGCAGTTACTATAGGGGTGTTGCATGTGTAGGTGGAATCCTTAGAAACTCCCAGGGGAAATATCTTCTATATTTTACCTCTCTTACTTGGGTTGTAGATGCTTTGGAGGCAGAATTTATAGCCATTTACTGGGCTATCAAAATTGCTCATCAATGTCAAATGGACCATTTGATTATTGAATCGGATTCCCTTATTTGCATCAGAATATTGTTGAATGATGAAGCTCCTCCTTGAAATCTGCTCAGGTGGAAAAACAAAATGAAGCATCTTCTAAATAGCTGCAAGGTGGAGTTCAAACACATTTCTAGAGAGAGTAATAGTCCTACCCATTGGTTGGCTTCCTTGGGGAAGAACACTGAACAAATTTTTGTTAGGAATTCTCCTTCTTCTCAGTTGTCTTTTCTGCTCCATGGAGATAATTTGTCCTTTCCTTACTTTCATGTTGAGTAATAGGATAGATATTTATATATATATATATATGTGTGTGTTTCTATCTTACATATATATATATATATATATATATATATATATATAT